>NC_079458.1:19109112-19324112 GCF_903798145.1 Danio aesculapii
CCTCACACTTCATCAGGAAACACAGAAAGAGGGTTTTAATGAGACGGATATTTCATCATCTCTCATTTATCTGCTGTGACACTACAAAAAAAGGGATGAGAAATGAAACGAAATGGAGCATTTTTAATTATGATCGTTCTGATCTCCGCAAACATGTTCCTCTTGGAATTACTGCAAGCAATTAAAATGTAATTTATGTTTCTTTCAGCACACGACCGCATGTTGATGTAAAAGCTCGGCTAGCAAGCACTGTTTGTTCCACTACAGCTTTATGGGACCTAATTAGCAGTGGTTAGCAAAGCCTGCTAGCTGTCCAAACAAACTAAATACTGTTGGCTAGTAAGACTTACTGAGGCTTCTCTCTAAACGCGTGTCTGTAAACCAATCAGTCTGACTGTGGTTACATTGATTAGTGTCTGGCTGAGAATGTATGCGTGTGTGTGTGTTTTCATGTGTGTTTGCTGCTCGGTTTGTGACCGACTACATGAGAAGAGCAGAAAAAGGGGGAAGAAAATATTCTAGAGAAAAACCCAAAGCTGTATAATTATCCGCACACACACTGGATCAAGTTTCTCTTTAAAAAGCAACCAATTATTGTAATGTGTGTGGTGGTTGAAAACAAATTCCTGAAAAGAGATGGATTTTTCCTTATAAACGCAAACGCTTTTCCAGGAGCAATCAAGAGCGCTGCTGTGTATTATTGGAAGTTTTTGTCTGGTCAGGGTTTGGCGGTGTAAAAATGTCAGAATTATGGATGTCTAACAGAGAGATGTGAGATATGTGTCTTTAAATAGTCGAAATTAGGCACTATCAACATTTGATTGCCGCTTTTAAGACTTGTAAACCTGAGAGTAATTGCATATTATTTGCTGTTCATTTGTTTAATTAATAAATAGATGTCGTACCACTTTCACTCTGACATTAATTAAAGGTATAAAAAATAACCACAGACTTCACAGGGGCGTTGCTAGGGTCGAAAGGGATGAGGGGTCCTCTACACCACACACACAAAAAAATATTCATATTTCATATCTTGAAAGCTAGTGCAATTCACGTTTTCTGAATAATTAACATGTATTTACATTAATATGAAGCACATTTTACTTATGACAGTTACTTTATTTCACCAAAACTACACACATTTTATACTGTGAAAACAAAAATTAAGCTTCATCAGTAGTTAGAACTATGCAGTTTCGCGAAACAGTTGTATTATTACCTCATCAGCTATGTATGTGGTAATTTTAAGTACTTGAATAAAAAAATAAAGGTTATACAACCTATTATTTCTTAAGTGAATCATATTCCAAAAGATCAAGGGCTTTTGACAATAAATCAGGGGCTTAAGCCCCGAAGGCAGCCAAGTTCGACTATAATATACTTTTTTAGGTTTTTAGATATATTTAAAAAGTCTGTGTAAAATCATACTTAACAATATTTATTTCGCTAGCACACATGGGTATTCTTTGGGTAAATAATTCACTTGTGCAAATTAATCAACTGAAAAAAAAAGACTGTTTGGTAATCTTCAATCAAAGTATGACCATTGCTTCTGCGTTTCCTTCTATTTTGAGGTCAGTTTGATGGCTTTAGCCACAATTTCAACAATATTTCTAACAATATTCTTATTCTTTAACCCCTACTTATTATTTTGTATATTAGTGCATCAACATACAGTAAAGAAAGTCTCTGCAACTACTGTTTAAAGCAGACTATATATATATATATATATATATATATATATATATATATATATATATATATATATATATATATATATATATATATATATATATATATATATATAAAGAATATTCTTATTCTTTAACCCCTACTTAATATTTTGTATATTAGTGCATCAACATACAGTAAAGAAAGTCTCTGCAACTACTTTTTAAAGCATATATATATATATATATATATATATATATATATATAATAGACATAGGGCGATAACCGTTTTCACGGTATACCGCGGTTTGGAAAAGTCAAGGTTTTAAAACCGCCAAAATTTTCTCCTATTCTGTTTCTATGGTAAATGGAAGATATATATTTTTTACGTTTTTTTTTTTTTTTTTTGGTACGTTTGTTTGTTTGTTTTTTGGACAACAGTATCTTCAGCAGAAAAGAAAAGATCTCCAAAGATGCCGTTTTAAATTGTAATGAAATCTGTGTTTTTGAAACTAATGAAGACAGCAGAAGTCAATGATTCATTTGAATTATTTAGCCTCACATGTTTACTGTTCCAAAACATTATAAAATTTCTCAAAATAAAATGTATTGTGTTCAAAGGGGAAAAAAGTTTTTGTTTTTCCCAGACATTTAAAAAGAGTATATTTTAGAGCAGTAATCACAATACCATGAAACCTTGATATTTTTATTCAAGGTTATCAGACCATCAGAATCTTATACCGGCCCATGCCTAATATATATACTTGAATACTTGTTACTATTATTATATTTTAAAATACTAATTCATTATTGTAAATGCATTTACTAATGCTGGCATTCCAAACACATTATACTATTTATTAATTTTCATAGTAGAAATAGTATATTTGGTCAAAACCATAGAACCGGGTCAGATTTTCTTGTCATCAACAAGATGCAGCATATGTTGATCCAGCAAACGTCATGAGCATTTGTATTCCTTTTGCTATGCAACATCGCACCCTACTGTTGTGAAGCCATACTGCATGTCCAGTCATGTGAATCAGATTTCCTATATGCTGTATTTAACAAGAGACACCATGGATTAAATTTTACTGTTACAGGCCGCTAATCACTTCAAGCACGAAATAAAAACGTGTTCAGTCTTAATGTTTTTAAAACGGCTTAAGTGGAAAATTGTGAACCCCCAAAATAGCCTCCTTCTCACAGACTGAAGCAGTGAAAAATCCAAAGGGAGTGACTTTATACCCTGAGAAGCATCTAACCTCCGAATAATAGCTGTTTTTCATCTAAAACTCATCTTGCTTGATTGGCGAGCCTGAAAAGCTGAGCTTAACCTTTCAAAATACAGCCATGTGCTTTTAATAGATTCTCTGAGAGCCCCATGATGAAGAGAATTACAGAAATGAACAAGGCAAACAATCAGAGACCTCGCTACAAGGCCCTCGCCATGAGAAGCATTTCAATCACGCACCCGGCTGAATTTTCTCCCAGACCGGAGGTTAATAGCATGAAATGCCCTTCAGTCTCCTGAAAGCGAAAAACTGGAGCTACACAATATATCTGTTTCATAAGTCACCAGCCGCCTCATATTACACCACAGAGTTGCTCATAATTCAACGCGGTAGGAACGTTTCTTTGGAGTTCCACTGGAGGACCCCGAATATAATTGTTTATTTGTGGGTTTTAAAGGGGGCCAAAGGCAAGCGCATTGTGTTATCTCTGTCAATAGAGCTGTGTTTATTAGTGGAGAGCTGGAGACGAGGTCTAACATGTTTGTACATATGAGATCAGAAAGTCCCTCCAGGGAGTTTTGTGTTCTCATGAAGAGAAATTCAATGGTGCTTGATGAATAAACAAGACAATTGTATAAAGGTAGAGAAGCTAAAGATTGGATAAATATACACAGATTTTTCAAGCAAGGCTGCTTTTCGTCAGTCTTAGTTACTTATTTAGTTGGTTTTTCACAAGTTTGATTGCTTTTTGTTGTAAAATTCGAACTTTTGTTGTGGCAAAGAGATGAGATCACATACGTTTGCTTAATAAAGGCAGAAAAAAAGTGGTTCAATCTCTGAAGGTTCTTTTAGAGAATCAAAAATTAAAATAATATATTTAGAACTGATATTTTAAGAGTGTTGAACAAACATAACCATGATGGGGCTTGAACAAGGGACAGGTGAACATAATTGGTAACCATGAAAACAAATGATAAATGTGAAAAGTTTCAACAAATTAAAAGCAGGAGTTTGCATGTTCTCCACATGTTCACATGGGATTTCTCCGGGTGCTCTGGTTTCCTCCAAAGACATGTGGTTTAGGTGAATTGGGTAAGCTAAAATCGTCCGAGGTGTATGTGTGTGAATGAGTGTGCATGGATGTTTCCCAGTGATGGGTTGCAGCTGAAAAGGCATCCGCTGCATAAAACATATGCTGGATAAGTTGGCGGTTCATACGCTGTGGCGACCCCGCATTAATAAAGGGACTAAGCCGAAAAGAAAATGAATGAATGAATGAATGAAAAGCAGATATCTGAAGCATGTCTGAAAGAAGCATCAACAGCTTTCAGACACGTTTTTTAAAATCACATCTCAAAAACTTCACGACCCTCTCAAAACACATCTGCAACCCACATTTGGAGCTGTTTAGAAACATTGGCCTATAGGTCTTTGGAAAAATGCTTCTGTTTTTAATATATCATTGTTGTGAAAGATTTACTTTTAAATTCATAAGAGATTATAAAACTCAAACAAGGAGCAGGTGAACATAGTAAGTTATACTGAGCACCATAATGCTGGATATATTGAGCATCTTGGTGCATTTATATGATTCTGACATTTTCACAGGAGTTTTTAAAATCATTTTCACATTTTATGAAATACTAGCCAACTAGATTAGATATTATTTTGCTACATCTCATTTATTCATTCTTTCATTTTCTTTTCGGCTTAGTCCCTTTATTAATCAGGGGTCACTACAGCGAAATGAACCGCCAACTTATCCAGCATATGTTTTACGCAGCGCATGCCCTTCCAGCTGCAACCCATCATTGGGAAACAACCATACACACTCATTCACACACATACACTACAGACTTTGGGGGAAACCGGAGCACCCAGAAAAAACCCACGCGAACACAGGGAGAACATGCAACCTCCACACAGAAACGCCAACTGACCCAGCCGGGACTCAGACCAGCGACCTTCTTGCTGGCATATATGTGAACATACATATATGGGACATTTATGTTTCACATACATGGGAAATATATGTGTTGTACATATATGGGACATTGTTGTCTTTCACGTATATTGTGTTATAGGCCTACATACTGTATATGTGTTTTACATATATGGGACGTATATGTCTTCTACATATATGTGTTTGTGTTTTACATATTTGTGGCCTACATAGATGTGTTACACATGTATGGGACATATATGTTTCTGGTATAAATGTGGACATATATGTTTCTGGTATATATGTGGACATATATGTGTTATATATACATAAGACATATATTTGGCATATGTGTGGACATATATGTTTCTGGCTTATATGTGGTCGTATATGTGTTAAACATACATGGGACATAAATGTGTTATACATTCATGGGACATATATTAGTTTTACATATATGGAAATTATACATATGTGGGATGTATATGTGTTAGACATATATACTTGTGTTATACATACATGGGACACATATGTTTCTGGTATTTACGAGGATATATGAGTTTTACATATATGTGTTTTGCATATCCGGGACATAAATGTGTTTGTATATATGTGACATACAGTACAACATATGCGTTTATGTTAACAATATGGGACATATATGTTATACATGTATGGGACATATATGTTTCTGGCAAACACATGGACAAATAGGTGTTACAAATACATGGGACATACATGTGTTTTACATATATGGACATTATACATATATGGGATAATGTATATATATATATATATATATATATATATATATATATATATATATATACACACGTATATATATATATACACACGTATATATATATATATACACACGTATATATATATATATATATATATATATATATATATATATATATATATATATATATATATATATATATACACACACATCTATATATACACACATATATATTTACACACACATATATATATATATACACATATACATATATATATAAACATATACATATATATATATATACATATACATATATATATATACATATACATATATATACATATACATATATATACATATACATATATATACATATATATTATGTTATAATATATATATATACATATATATATATACATATACATATACATATACATATACATATATATACATATACATACATATATTGTGTGAATTTAGTTTTGTTGTTTTACATTTATTTAATTTTTAGTCTTTTTCCTATTTCTAAACTTGTTTTATCTTTCTTTAATTTAAATTTTCTAAATCTAGTTAAAATAATGAAAATTACAAGTATTTATTTGGGTGTATTTCCAAATATAAACAATTATTTATTTCATTACATATTTATCATGAACTAAAATTTGTTCTTAAATTTATGGCTTTAGTTTTAGTTAGTGATAATAATCCTGCTTTAACCAGTGATGCATCGGTCACTCAGAGACGCTGCAGCATATAAACACACGGAGACTGTGCGAGAATCATAAAAGTCTGCCACCCTGTAAAATCTGACCCAATATGAGCAATATGCGTCACTGTAATTGTGTTTATTGGGAGAGGGCCCAGACACTGTGGTAATTACATATTGTTACAGTCTGCATCCCTATATATTTGATTTATGTATTTTGGCTCCAGCTGACAGATAAATAAGAAAAATTGTTATATTAACCAGTAATAAATATGAATCATTTCACAATCTGCCAGGAAATAATATTGTAATCTGTGAGGTAGAAGCCTTAAACAATGTATGTATTTGTGTGAGTGTACTGATCTATCAGAGCCAGCTGAGACTCACTGAAGTCCTGTATACCCTATACTCTTTATGTACAACCAGGCGGGTCACTTCATCACATTCATTAAAAAATGACATGAGAAGCTGAAATTAAGAATGGGAACAAATAATTAAGATGAGACGCTGCAAGCTAAAACACTGTGTTTTCATGAACCTGTCAATTTGAATAAAATAGTTTGTCACACACTATATAAATCTATGTCCATAGATTTTAATTGCTATTCTCCCTAAATTAGTTTTTTTTTTCTGCAGTGAGCCATATGTCCACTTACGCTGTAAACCCTTAAAATTTAACATTTTGGTTCTATCACTTAAAAATATGAACTAATTTAACTTATGTACCATGAAAATGCATAAACTTAAGGTTTCAAGTGTAGTGAGCTCAAAATAGATCATTTGTGCAACCTTTTAAGTGCAAGGTCTTTTTTTAATCAGAAAACAAATGGCTTCAGGTATAATTATTCATCATAATGTGAATAAATGGCTACTTATTTTTTGTTTAAAATTTAGTTAAACATTTTAAACAAGTATATTATTACACACACTGAAAACCTTAATAAGTTGACTGAAATAAATTAATTGAGTAAACACGTTGCCTCAAGTTTTTGCCTAAATTGAGTAATGAAGTCTCCCAAAACTTGCATATTTAAGTTTATTTAACTTGCCGGTTTTGTAGACTATATATACTTAAATTGTTCAGTTCACCAAACTTAGTACTAAGTTTGGTGAACTGAACAATTTAAGTATCATCTACTTATGTACTAAGTTTGGTGAACTGAACAATTTAAATATAGTCTACAAAACCGGCAAGTTAAATAAACTTAAATATGCAAGTTTTGGGAGACTCTATTGCTCAATTAAATGGAGGTAACGAGTTTACTCAATTAAATTAGTTCAGTCAACTTATTTGGGTTTTTAGTGTAAATACACCAAACTTTCCACTTCATATAGATCCATATCTGTATTATGAAGGTTCTTACAGAGGGAAATATTCATGCATACATTTGCCTGATTATATACAATATGTAGTTTTTCAAAGTGTAGTTTTTTTTCTGGCTGTTTGCAGTATTTTCTTATTTATAGTGATAAAAAGAGTTTGCAAAATACCTTTTTGTACTCTAATATGTCAAAAGCAAAAAAAAAAAAGAAACAGGAATTTTTTGAACATGACTAAAAGTTCATGTTCAGATTTTTGCAATAAACATGCAAATTAATCCAAAGTTAATTACATAATACCTCATTTGCATGTTTAGATATAATATTTTAGAAAACTATGATGGCGTATGTATGACGACAACTTTTAGTTAATTTTTACCCTAATTTACTAAAGATATTGAACACGGAGAACATATTCTGACTATAGGCTTATGACAGTATCAAGTTTTCTTGTTGTGATCATTTTTATAACTCTGTATATCACGATATATAATAATAAATAAATCTTTTTGTAATTTGTCTATTTAGTTTTGTTTTATTTTCATGAATGTTTAGAGTCACACAAATTCAACTGCAAAAGAATTGTAAAGTATGTAAAGTATAGGTACAACTTTACAGTAAAATCTCATTAGGTAATACTAATTTATATTAACAGTGAGAAACAGCGGTTGCAGAAGTTAATGTTAGTTTAAATATATACAACTGAACATTATCAGTTCAATAAAGTAAACTGGAGTAAATAAACATTACATAAGAGATTAACGTCGAACTGGAGTCTTACTGTAAAGTGTACAGGAAATGTAAATATCCCAGTATCATGCAGCACTAATTGTTTATATGCGTCTATGAATCCTGTCTACAGAAGAGATAAAACATTAATATGAATGAAATATTGAATAGATCAATTTCAGAGTGTGAAAGCATTTTAAATAAACAAATGTATATAAAACAGGAGCGTCAAACTGACAAAGGGGTGACTTTGAAGAGATTCTTTTATATTACAGGTGTCAAACTCAGTTCTTGGAGAGCCACAGCTCTGCACAGTTTAGTTCCAACCCTGCTCCAACACATTTACCTGTAGGTTTCAAACAAGCTCAATTAGACTGATGGACTGAATTAGATTGATCAGACATGTTTAATTAGGGTTGGAACTAAACTGTGCAGAGCTGCGGCCGTCCAGGAGTTCGACACCTGTGATATTAAACAAGAATCTTATCAAAATCATCTGAAAAACATTTTACAGAAGAATTTATATTTACTGTAATTTATTATATATTTCAGTAACTGTTTTCTACAATGCACGAATCTATTAATTAACAGTTGTCGTAGTAGAGTAGTTTTTCCAGGGGAAAAATGAAAACTTTATTATTCAAAATTAAAGAATTGTATTGTGCGGTGTCCACCAAAACAGCTGAAATCACCAGCGTCCTTCTAAAAATGCTCAACTCTTAGCACTTCTCCAACTGCAAAATGCAAAACATTCATCAATACTCAAT
The DNA here is from genome assembly GCF_903798145.1 of Danio aesculapii. Taxonomy (NCBI): domain Eukaryota; kingdom Metazoa; phylum Chordata; class Actinopteri; order Cypriniformes; family Danionidae; genus Danio; species Danio aesculapii. The sequence continues at coordinate 19,118,225 of NC_079458.1, forward strand.
AAACAGCGGGCTTTCTAAATGCAACACTTTCAGTGGAAACAACTGAAAAAACACTCGGCTAAGGAAAAAAGTATTCAATAGAAGTGATACTGACACTTCACCTCCACATTTCACTAACTTTCAAAGCATTACACACTTTACTGTTCATTCAGTTAAATAGTAAACATAATGTTTCCAGTCTAACCTGATTAATTAAAACTGCTTTTATAAACTAAAGTCAATTTTAGACCAGTTCTTATTTTTCTGCTAATAAAGGTTTGTCTATGCAGATTCATGCATATTTTCAATTATTGGGGCTCTAAGCAAAATTAATTCCTTCAACCATCTCACCATTTCATTTTATTTAAATTTTATTATTATCATTATTATAATTTTTTTTATTTGTTTTGAAAATTAGGCATATTTTCGAACAGGACAATTAATTTATTCATTCGTTTTCTTTTCCGCTAAGTCTCTTTATTAATCTGGGGTCGCCACAGAGGAATGAACCGCCAACTTATCCAGCACATGTTTTATGCAACGGATGCCCTTCCAGCTACAACTCATCACTGGGAAACACCCATACTCCCATTCACACACATATGCTGCGGCCAATTTACCTTACCAAATTCACCTAAATTTGTGAGGAAAACCGGAGCACCCGGAGACATCCTACACCAACACAGGGAGAACATGCAAACTCCACACAGAAAAACCAACTGACCCAGCCGAGGCTCGAACCAGTGACCTTCTTGGTGTGAGGCGACAGCACTACCTACTGCACCACCAGGCCGCCCCATATTAATTTATTATCATTAATAATAATAATAATAATAATAATAATAATAATAATAATAATAATAATAATACTAATAATAAAATAAATATTAATATTGGTTTCTGTTTTATATTGATGTTTACATTTTAATCGAGTATTTTATGTTTATTTATTTATTTTTTTTTACTTTTTAATTAGTTGTTTAACTAGGACATCAAAAGGGTCAATATTAGGACACATACTTGATAAAAACATGCTGTATATCACTATTTGTTGCCTACACATTTACGTGTTTGAGAGGGAAAACTTGGGCTAATTCCTAAAAACAGGCTAAATCATTGTCAAAAAATGCAACGAAAAACTTATGTGCTAGAGCAAGCATCAAGTCTAAGTTTTGTAGTCCTAGCTCTACTGTTTCTGCTCCATACACACACACACACACACACACACACATACACACACAGTCAAGCAGTCAGTCGCGGCTGTCATGTGTGCCAGAGTCAAGCTGTCCTCCTTTTTGTTTAGCTCTCTGTACTCGATCTCTCCGTCGAGCATCAGCAAGACTTCAGCCTGACCTTTGCCGGTAATCCTTATAAAACATAAATGCATGATATCTTCCCTCTCTCCATTTCCCTCTCTCAGTCTGTCTGCATTAGACCACCTCACGGCCCTCATTACAAGCGTCCCACTGCCACCCCGATGTCACTGTCTAATTACAATCCCCCTTGATCTGGCGGATCGTGACGCGGGACCTGCAGCTCGCGCTCCGAGGGTCTTTTCCCCGCAGGCGGTGTTGCTGAGCCGCGCGGCCCGACAGCAGTGATGATGAGGCGGCGCTCGCGGCTCTCCCTCCCCGCCGACAGCCGGAGGATCATTAGTGGAGCAGCGGTTAACAAGCGGCGACAGGACAGCCAATATCAGTTCCAGCCTGACTGACTGACACGCCGTGGGTGGCGACGAGAGGACAGGTGGGCACAAGTTCAGGAGGTTCAAACTCCACGGCAAGTTTTGCCAAGGGTTTTTTTGTGTGTGTGTTATTATTTATTAATTAAGCAGCAAATTTATAGGACTAGGCCTGTGTATTGGAATTTGAGAAAGGGTTATTATGCTTAACTGAAAGCTTGGAAGTAGTTTTACTTGTTATTTTGGACTAAAGTTTATGGTGAGCAGAATAAAATTTAATGGCTCGCATGGTTGTGATATTTTTAATTTTATTATTATTTTAGATTCAGCAGTTAAATAAAAAAAATATTTCTTTCAGTGTTTGTTTGATTCTTTGTTTGTTTGTTTACCATTGGCTTATTTATAACTTTTATTTAGATTAATTTTTTTTTATTTAGTTAAACTATAGAAAAGTTACAAATAATGGATTTTTTATCATTTATATTTAGATTAAATAATAACCTGTGTGATGTTTTCTACCAACAGTAATATTGTCAAGTTTCACACTGACCAAATAATAATAATAATATAACAACAACAACAAGTCATACATCTAAATTCAAAGTGTTTTGAAGCCATTCAATAGCTTTTGATGCATTAAAACATCATTGGCTATTACGTCACGTGACCAGAAGTCATAGACATCAAAGGCAACACAACTATTTGAGATTTAATAGTTAGTGATGTGTTAAATTTGTTCCTCAAACAAAATTTGTTTTCAGATGGCTTTAGAAGACTTTTGAGTGCTTTTTTATCTTTTTGCTGCTGGCCACCTCAAGTCACCATTCACTTTCATAACATAGAAAACACCAGCAGGATTGATGGTGAAAAAAATTGCACCACAAAGAGCAACATGAGGGCGAGTAGTTGGTTCTTCATTCGAAAAATGTTGTGCTTATTTCGAGTTTTCATTTCTGAAGGTATTTAAAGAAGCATATGTCCATATGCAAATCTCCGTATTATATACAACAATGTATTCTCAAAACATAAAATTATAAATACATATTTTTTGGGCCATTCACAGTATTTTATAAATTGTGGAGTCATATAAAACATTCAGAAATTCCCCTCAGTAAAAAAAAAAATATTTTATGTCTAATATAACAAAAATATTATAATAATCATATTTAAACATAACATTGTAAAAAACTTCAAAAACATTTGGAATTATGAATGTAATCAATCAACTGGGAAAGTACTGTACTTTTTGTGATAACTAGGTTTTTGTATGTTTGTTTGTTTAAGCCTTATATCCTTATAGGCTGTCTTGCTTCTTTTTCACAGATTAGGATATATATATATATATATATATATATATATATATATATATATATATATATATATATATATATATATATATATATATATATATATATATATATACACACATATACATGCATATACACACACACACACACACACACACACACATTATTAGCCCCCCTTTGATTTTCTTTTTTAAATATTTCCCAAATGATGTTTAAGAGAGCAAAGTAATTTTCATATTATGTCTGATAAGTCTTATTTGTTTTTCAGCTGGAATAAAAACTATTATATTATATTAAACTATTTAATTATTTAAAACCATTTTAAGGTCAATATTATTATCCCCTTTAAGCTATATATTTTTCCGATAGTCAACAGAACAAAACGTCGATATACAATAACTTGCCTAATTACCCTAACCTGCCTAGTTAACCTAATTAACCGAATTTTCTTCAATTATCTGTTTTATGTTCTATAGGAAATTATACTACATTTTATTGTTTTATACTATAATTAATATATTATAATACAAATTATCTTGATAATTATATTGATTAATAATTTTAATATTAATATATTAAAATAAGCCAAAATCAGGACAGTTAATTAAAACTATCATTAAAATAATACAAATGATTAATGGAGCAAACTAGCTTATATATAAATTTAAGATGAACATATTGATACTAACACATAAACAAAATTTTAATTTAATGTCAGGTTGATTTTAAGGGTAGAGTTGGCATCTGCTATAAACTACCATTCGTCTCTGCTGTTCACAATGACATAAGTGATCTCTCAGATCCGCCACATGGACTCAGTGCTTGTGAAATTGGCAGAGATCTGTGAACTCCAGTGTGCTGCATGAAGCTGATTAATGATTAATGTGCGCCTCTGACACTTAAAAGGCAGAAAAGGTCAGCGGCTCCGGCTCTCAAAATACTCACACAGAAATCACAGCGCAAATGACCACACTGCTCTGCACTCTTGCATTTCACTTCTTCAAGTTATATTTAACAATGGATTCATTAGGCAGGTTAAATGATAAATAATGTTATATGTTAAGTAGAAGAATGATTGTTTGTAAATCTATCTATCTATCTATCTATCTATCTATCTATCTATCTATCTATCTATCTATCTATCTATCTATCTGTCTATCTGTCTGTCTGTCCGCTGTCTGTAGTATTTTAAACTACCTTGTGTCAAAATTAAATAATTATTATACATTGTTTAACATAAAGTAGTTATATGCATCTACTAAAACTACATGATCTAACTGATTGTAGTGAAAGTTTAAAAGGAGAAATATAACAATCTAAAATGGATGTTGTGCACTGGCTTCATTGAGTCATTAGGTGGAGCTGCGTTTGTAGAAAGAAAAAGATTTGTTAGTGAACAGCGCCATCTCCCGGAAGAGCACTGTCTGAATATTTTTGTAAAAAGCATATTTAGCTGTAGGCAACTTACAAAAAATAATTTCATAAATATGAAATCAAATAATAAATTTTTTTAATACAATAATTAACAACTAATACTTTAAAATACTTTATTAAATGCTGCAGAATGTTTTTTAACGATTTTATAAGTAATTATTCAAACGATTATTTTAGTAGGAGGAGCAAGCATAGGTGATTGTTATATATAGACCATTTCAATGTGGTGATGTCACTGGCCCATGAACATTTCCTGCTTGTTGTCAAACTATTTTGTAACTGTAACAAAAAGGCAATTTAATCATATCATAACGTTAAAAAGAAATCAAAATTGTTTAGTGATATATGTGGACCTTTTTATATTCTTGGAGGCTGTGGAAATGAATAAGTAATAGAGCAAATGTTAGGACCATTGTTATTGTTTACATCCCTCAAAATGGTCTTTTTGTCAGTTACAAGTCACTCCATTAGATCAAATGTTGTTAGATTATGTGTTGCTTCCCCAACAATCATGCTTGCCCTTTTAAACAATGTGCGTAATCTCATATAGAAGGCAGAATTGAGAATAAGCAAACATATAATGATATGTTATGATTATAATATAAACATTCTAATTATTTTTTTTCAGGCAATTAAGAGATCAAAAACTTTCCCATTAGTACAGAGCATATCTAAATATAACATAACACACATATAAAGATGTAATACATTTTAATATTAATAAGATTAATATTAATTAATGTTCTATTATACAAATCTACATGTATAGGCATAAATGAACAATAGGAAACATTTTTTCCCAAACACTTCTTGAATTTATTCAAATATTTATGTACCCACAAATGAAAATATCATCAAATATAATAAAGGAAAATTGAGGACATAGAACTAAAGACTGGAAGACAAAATATGGGCAGAAGTTTGGTAAGGCAAGCTCTATTGAACACATTTTCAAAAGGGTTAATAGGCAGTGTCAGTCAGGACTTCAAATCAAGCTGGATTTCATAATGCTTAATATAAAACACTCAAGGAATTATCATCAGCTCACACTGCAAATGCTCTGAACACAAATGACTAGTGCTCTTCGGGATGTGAACAGTTAAACACATATTCTGACAGGTGCCATGCAAAACCATCATAAACTGTAGTTTTTTTTAATGAATTCTGAGTGTTTAACAAAAATGCAGCACTTACAGATTATGTGAATATCAACATAAATCGAAGATATCAAAGAAACACAGCACTATTTGATATCAAAATCTGATATTACTATTACAACACCACATCTATAAAATGACAGTGTATTAAGTGCGTATTAGCTGCTACTCTGGCAGTTAACAAGTGAATCTGAAATCACAAGATCAGTGGGTGTTGTTCAAAATCAGACCCTGTGATCTCCACCATTTGAATGTCATTATTTCTGACCCAAATCCCCACCAGTAGATCTACCAAAACCTACTAAAGTGAACTTCTAAGTAAAAGTCATACCTACTTCAGCAAAAGCAGCGGTGGATGTATAAAAACCACTGTGCTGCGATTCGTAAGGCCCAGCCTTTCACATTAGCTTCCTCATAGCAAAGTCTCCTCCGTCTGGATCCATAAGGGAGAGGGATGCTCTGTATGTTTCAGTATCAACCCCTGCATGACTAAAATCAGCCACTAGAGGGGGTTTCCTACTTCATTATTTCACTGAAGTCTTTTACGTGCCTTCACCATTGGCTTCTTCCTGCTTCGGTTCAGAATCAGCCGAGCGCTGGCTTTTCTCTTCATCATTCCCTGCATCCCAAAGTAGAAAAAAACGAGAGAGTATTGTTAGCGAATGCACAAAAAGAAATCAGGATGTTGTAATGAAACAGTTTTGATGGAAATTAATGTTTGTAAAGTTTTATGGCAAATGTTGGCATTGAAATGCCAGATCTGAAAGTCTTTAAATGGTTGAAGTCAGCAGAAGTCAATTATCATCATGCTAACATGTTTCTAGCAAGTTTATCATTCTTTTAGCACGAATTAACCTCTTAAACTGTGCTTTTGTCATTCTTTTGTACTGTCACAAAAACAAATACCTCATATGCGTAAACATACCTGGCAATAAAGCCTTTTCTGATTATGATAAATGTTGGATAAACATTTCTAGCATTGTCTGATAGCTAACATGTTTTAGCATGTTGCTAAAACGCTCAGCATTTTGTTAGCATGAATTAACATGTTTCTAGCATGGTTATTATACTAAGCTTGTATGTTGACAGCAAATTTCTAGCATGAATTAGTGTGCTAGCATGAATTAGCATGGTTTTAAAGTTTAAAATAACATTTGAGCTTGATGTTTGACAGTTCAGTTCAGTTCCGGGAGGGCCGCAGCTCTGCACAGTTTAGTTCCAACCCTAATTAAACACAACTGATCCAACTAATTGAGTCCTTCAGGTTTGTTTGAGACCTACCAGTAAGCGTGTTGAAGGAGGGTTTGAACTTAACTGTGTAGGGCTGCAGTCCTTTAGGAACTGAGATTGACACCCCTGTTCTAGGATGATGCTAGCATGCATTGCTTAACAGAAAAGGTTTTAATTTGTAATTTTGGACCCAAGGATTTATGGATTGCCTTTAGGTGTTCAGAACAATTTTTGTTAAATTATCCGTTGACAGATGTTTAAGTCAAAAAAATATTGTAAAATGTATTTAGTCTTTCCCCTCCATAACACACACACCTGAACATAAAAAATCCTAAATGACCATGTTCCCTCTTTGATGGTTGGCAGGGGCGTCCCAGACCCAATTTACTGGGCCCCAGTAAAAATTGCAAGTGCCCCAGTAAATGCTTTGATATATGATGTACTTCACATGCAAAGTGTGTTTATTAGGAGTGGTAATCCCAGAATAAAGACATTAGTCTCTGTGTACCCGAACCAACGCTGGTGAAAGCAATGCGTTTATTCAAAAAGCAAACTGACCCATCTCAGCATGTGCACAGAAAAAACCATACCCGTGCCTAACACCGCTCCAGCTGAACCCTGACGCACTGCCCTTCTCCCAGTGCGAGTGCCGGTTGTTAACATGCATGTCGAAAAAAGTACTTGCTGCTCCCACGCTGCTCATGCGTTGTGAAACCGATGTAACAGCCTTTTATGCGGAGGTGACGGCATGCAGTGAGTTTTGCAAGTCGACAAATCTAAAGTTTAAATATTATGATGGTGATCTTACTAAGCATCTCTCCTGATAGATTTTTTTGTATGAAGTAAAAAGGAGGGATGACGAGTCAGGGAGGTAAAGACTTAATAAATATTATAATATTATTCTCTGCCATGTGTCAAGTCACCAAACAACAGATAATTCTATAAACATCTTTTTTGTATTCTATAGATTATATAATTGTCTAGAGAATTTCATTCTAATGAAATATTTATTCATGCAAAAGCTTTCTTAAATGATCTTAGCATCACTCCAGTTGTGTCTTTATTTTGTTTTCTAGTTATTTAGGATAATTTTCTAATTTTAGGATTAATTTATTAAGAATAATAATTGTATAAGAACAATAATACTTCTATCTATCTATCTATCTATCTATCTATCTATCTATCTATCTATCTATCTATCTATCTATCTATCTATCTATCTATCTATCTATCTATCTATCTATCTATCTATCTAACCTTTTTTTTTGAGGGAGTACAGCTTTATGTCTAGCAACGCCCCTGATGGTTGGTATATTGTTAATTTGAATTAGCATGTTGCTAACAGCATGTTGCTTAGAGTAAATGCAAAGCTTTGCTAATGATATATAGATGGATAACAGTGAGATCAAAATGTCTTGAACTAGTGAATGTGTAAAATTTGATTTAATATTTAATGTTCAAACGTTTTAACACGCTTAATTAAAGTCAAAAGGATTGTTTTTGTCATTTTAGTAGTTGTTTTTACAAAAACTGCAAGTCTGATGAGTTATAAAATATATCACATATACAGAGTTAAAATCTTAAATGTCTGACTCAAGTAGCTTGAACACTCAAACAAAAAGTTGTTCCAGAAAAAGCTTAAACAGAATCCCAGCATGTTGGCTTTGTTAGGTCAAGATAACTAGCATATCTTCAATGCCCTACGGCTAAGCAGGCTGTTTAGCAGTAGCTGCTCTGCTTTTTCCCAGGAATGCCCTCAGCTAAAACAGGCCTATATTTGATAAAAACACATCAATGTTTGTCTTCAGCTAAAACTGTTGTGGGAAGCCACTAACATAACCTCTAAAATCTCTAGTTTGCCCAAAGCAGGCTTGTCTGATACATTATTGATGGGCAGCCTGCCTCTCAGTGCCATATTACATGACCGGCTCTCATGTTGTTTGTGATTAGTTAAGGAGACTGTAGTGACCTGGTTTGCCGATGCTGAGCTCAGACAGCGTTTGGGAGAGTCCGCTAGCGTCCAGCCCACCAGAGGATCCCAGGATGTCGTGTACAGCATTGCGTCTGCCGGTCCTTCCAGAGGCGATGAAGTCTTCATACGTCACCTCAACATCAGTCATATCTAACGCGTTTCAACATAGCAGTGCCTGCCAAAGACAGAGCTTTTATTTAAACCTGCTGTGACTTGCAGTTAATAGTCTTTCAACTTAAAAATCCATGGTTTTAATCAGATTTGACCCTGAAGATTTGCAGTTTTTAGCCAAAACGACATATTAGTGACTTTTTAAGATATACAACATATTAAAAACTTCAAATTGATTGCATTTCATGTTGAGGTCATTTTTGCATTTAAGTATAAATTGATATAAACATTTTTTTGCCATATTTAATACACTCATGGGGCTGAATTTTATTGACATTTTGTTTGCCAATTGACAAACCACTGTAGCATAAAAAATGTATCTCTTTTTGTACGGACAATATAAAAGTGTTTCTTTAAGTTGTTTTTTATTTAGTTTGAAAAGGATATAAAAGGGATATTGCACCCATAAATGAAAGTTTACTCACACTGCAGTGGTTCCAAACCTTTATGAATTGAACAGTTGAACATAGACAATTGTGAAGAAAGCTGAAAAAAATGTAACCATTCTTAACGCTTTAACATAGGTAAAGAAGACAACACTGTCCCTTTAAGAGCCACAGTTATATACAGATATTTATATTTTATTTGTGGATGTCTCAATTAAATTCAGAAAGTTCAATTAAATGCTCATGCTATAGAATTTGGTTCATTTTTTCGGGTGAACCGTCCCTTTAAGAGCCACAGTTATACACACAGATATTAATATTTTATTTGTCGATTTCTCAATAAAATTTTCAGAAAGTTCATTTAAATGTTCATGTTATATATTTTGGTTGCATTTGTGAGATAAAAAAATATAAAAATGTATCATGATGCATGAAAATGTCTTTTTCATAATGTAATTAATAATACATTTTTGACTTATACTTGACCACATGCAGGTTCCACATTTTGGGGGGATTTGCGAAAGTTTAAAATATATATATAAAAAATTATGTTATGTAATTTCTGTAATTTATTAATTACTGCACACATATTTGTTTCCACTGGTCAGTCAAATTAGCAATTCCATTCAAACTGACCAGATATGCAGCAGAAAAAGAGCAGAATACTGTAGATATATTTTAAAAACACTGAACATGTTTTTACTGATCCCAAAGTTCTGAATGCAAGTCTTAAATGTCAAACAACTGTTTCTATTACTGGTCAGCATTTGAACAAACCATTAGGAATCCCAAACAATGTAAAGATTACATAAGGAGGCATATAATCTGGGCTCAATAAGAAGATGAGCTTGGATGAGAGACTGTTTATTCAGTCTCATATCTGCGATCTCATGCATTTCTAAGTGATGCATTTCTAATTGAATCTATTCTTTTTTTTATGTTGTGTGAAAATAAAATGTCCCATGAATTAATTTAAATATTAGAGTCCCCACTATACAATATTATCCTGATACTTGTGTCATAATCCTTATACAATATTAGTGCAATTTTAAATATATTTAGATTTTCTGTGATACATTGCAACTTCAAATTATGGAAAACTTTGGCAACATCTGTTTTAACTTAACAGAAACACTTATCTATTTGTTTATCACACTATGGATTTATTGCTACATGGCAAAATGGGATTATCAAGTAGATAAACTGATAACAACAGATTAATGAGAAGCTGTCATAAATGTTGTTTGCGTCTTTCTCCGATGCCACCACTTTTAGTTACTAACTGCATGCTGAAGGCAGGGTTTCTACAGGTTTCATGAAGTTAAATTTTATATATTTTAAGACATTTTAAGACCATATGAATTAAATTTTAGATTCAAAAAGGGCTAAATGCTAAGGATTTTTTTCGGATATTCCATTTAGAAAATATATTCACTTGCCCTATCAAAAATGATTACAATTTATACATTTAACAATACAATAATAATAATAATTTTGTTTGAATATTTTTTTTATAATTTTCAAATATATCCATTCACAAACCCTATAACCCTTACCAAGAATAGAACAAAATATAGCTTTCAATAATTCAGTCTACAATAATAACAATAAAAAAAATTAGGTCAAGTCAGTGTCCTCAGCAGTAAATAAATAGAAAACTTTTTTTTTTATTTTTAAGCAAGTGTTACTGTAAGGAAAGAAATAAAATGCTATTTTTAAATAAAAAGTTTAATTGAGGTGGATTGTTGGTGATTGTATGTGTGTTAATGGCCAGATTGGGTAGCTATGCATGAACAAAGGAAAATTAAGACCTGTTAAAAATGATTTAAGACCTACAACACAACATTTCAGTAGATTTAAGACCTTTTTAAGGCCTAAAATTTTGCTTTTGAGATTTAAGACATTTTAAGAGCCCACGGATACCTTGGAAGGTGACCATGCTCACCTGAAAACACCAGCAACTTGTGAACTGTGAAAAAATAGATTTTATTATTCAACCAAATAGTATATTAAAATATTGGTGATATATTATCAGTTTGGGAATCCTATATCCCTACAGTATCGCCACAGAAAATATCAAAACAGATGTTGCGCAAATCTGCAAGATTATCTGGAATTTTGTTAAACTAAATATCAGGCATAGGATGCAAGGACGGTCTTCCCTGAGCTCACGATTATATTTAGCTCATGTTATCATCTCAGCACAGTCATTCTCAGCTGTTGCCTTTAAAATGATGCCACTGTGTGAAGAAACACCCAAAAGGAGGTCATCATTACAGGGCTGATTCACTGTACTAAAATAAAGGGAAAGAAATATGAAAAATATTGTTGGATTTTGCATACACTGCTCATTCCAAATTACTTTAGCTGATTCTATAATTATTCTATAATTATTTTTTAAGTTAAGTGAAATTAACTATTAACTAAATTTATAAAACAAGAAAAAAATATTTAATTGCCAAAGAACATTTCTCATATTATTGTAATTTAGTTTAAATACTTTATTAAATTTCCAATTTTTTTAATACTTAAAAAAAAAAAAGTAATTAAATATAACAAAAACAAAGGGTGACGTGATGGCACAGTGGGTAGGGCTGTCACAGCAAAAAGGTCGCTGGTTTGAGCCTCAGCTGGGTCAGTTGGCATTTCTGTGTGGAGTTTGCACGTTCTCCCTGTGTTCGCGTGGGTTTCTTCCAGGTGCTCCTGTTTCCCCCACAAGTCCAAAGACATAGGTGAATTGGGTAAGCTAAATTGCCGTAGTGTATGAGTGTGAATGAGTGTGTATAGGTTTTTCCCAGTGTTGGGTTGTAGCTGGAAGGGCATCTGCTGCATAAAACATATGCTGGATAAATTGGCGGTTCATTCCGCTGTGGCAACCCCAGATTAATAAAGGGACTAAGCCGAAAAGAAAATGAATGAATGAATGAATGAAAAAATATACATTTTTTAAATTACAGGAAAAACTAATTAACTAACTGTAAATGTACTTTTTTTTTTAGGTTGTTGCCAAGGAAATACTGCTTGTTTGAATTACTTTCACTTAAAAAACATACAAGTAAAACACAAAATAAATACGAAAAATATTTTAAAAACATGTAGACATAATAAATCAAAAAAATAAAATAATGACAAAAATACAACAAAATGGCCAATTAAGGTTTATCTAATTCACCTATACTGCATGTTTTTGGTCTGTAGGGGAAACCAGAGCACCCGGAGGAAACCTACACGAACATGAGGAGAACATGCAAACTCAACACAGAAAGGCCACGTGGCCCAACCAGGGCTCAAACTAGCGACCTTCTTGCTGAATAAGTTAAAGCTAACTCAGCATTTTTACTGCATACACTTTTTTTACACAACAAAGAACAAGATACAGTAGTTGTTGAATGGTGTGGAGATAGCTGTGCCAGTTTTCTGTGTAATATAGGTATCCCAATAACTTGCATGCAAAAGTAATGTATTAAAAATAATAATATTACTTAAGATGAACACTGCATTTTATTTGAGCAAATTTAATGTATTTCTGTCTGTAATACAGTAGATCTATGAGAGCAATACATTTTTTTATTCTGTTGCTCAGCGAACACTGAATTTTAATATAAGCAAATTTGAATCCAAATGCAAAGCAAATGCAAATAAAGTGTGAAATTTAATGTTTCACTTTTGTTAAAAAATAATACCAAACCATGGGCGAAACTAATTTCCATTATCATTCAGCACAATGTATACTGTATTTATGTAAAAGTAAAAAAACTCAACTTTAAAGAATAATCAGTAATCATATTAAATTATATTATTTTTTTAATAATTAAAAAGTTCTTGCTGACAAAAGAATAAAACTAGTTTGAAGGATAGTGTGGGAAAAATGAATACAGTAAATAATTTAGGGGCTGCACTGTAATCCTTTTAATGAGTCTATTAAATATGATTGCTATAAATAAACATTGTTACACTGACTGAATGCTCTTATATAAAATTAGAGATGTTTTTTTTTTTTTACTGTAACATTGATTTGCACAAGTCAAATCTATTCATCATCCTCACAAAAAGGCAAACTGAAACAACATCAATGATGTTGAACAAAAAAGCTAGGTTTGCCTTAATTTAACTCGAGTTCTGCTCGTTTATTCCAGTCAACACACAATCATGACCAAAAACTATAAACTAGAGCATAAATGTAATAGTTTAAATCACGTAATATGAATAAAACATAAATGTACTGCAGCTACACGGTGTCGTCCTTGATGTCACGTGTACTCGATTTATAACAGCATATCAAAACACATAGCCTAGCTTATCATGCCCACATGACATATCTAGACATGACAGCTACAAGTGGCCATCCCAGTGGAGAAATTCTTACATTTACAGTCCAGCACATGTCGTTTAAGCTCATATCAATGAAACGGTTATATAAAACCGACAGGGTGCAACAACACAGTTGCTAATGAAACAAGCACGTGACCGTTTTAAAATCATATACTCAGAAAGCCGAACAAGTCCGCAAATTGTACCTGTTTTAGGCTGGACGTTTTCCTGTAATTGTCAATGCTGTACAGTTTTGTCGCTCAGGTTTACTTCAGTTGGATGCGACGGTGGCGGTGCTGCTGCTGCTTCAGTACATGAGTCTGCAAGTGAAGATAGAGATGACGTATGCGCGTAACCGGGCGATGCTGATATGCGAGGATTATCCAAAACCATTCTATCTGCTTATGCCCAGTAATGCCGAGGAGTTTGATTCATCTCAGTGACTCGAATCTTTTGAACTTGTTCACTGATTCGTTCAGCAAGGGCTCTGTACACACACTCGCCGATTGCACTTGTCTACTTGCATGACGTGTTTCCTGCATTTGGAACAAGAAGAATTTTGATTAACACACACACACACCCACACACACAAAAAACTTTGATTAACACACGAAAAAAACGTTGTATTGTGAAAATGTATGCTTTATTGAGCTTTTTAATTTGCTCTTTATAATAAATGTTATCTATAGTCCATATTACAAATTAATTATTTCTGTCCATTCACAACTTACAATCTAATGGTATAAATAAATAAATAAATAAATAAATAAATAAATAAATAAATAAATAAATAAATAAATAAATAACTGACAACATGGCAATGTAGCAGGCTACATCTATAATACATTCAAATTACATATATTATTACTTTATTAAACAAAGTTGCAAAGTAATTATTTATTTAAAATAAGTGCTTACCCAAGAGAGTGTGCTATTTCAGATGCAGCCTTCTTGTTACACATTCTGTTTTAGTATGTGATTTCAGATGCCAAACGTGCATGTAGGAAAATACCACCATAAAAATAATTCAGGCAATTCACAACTACGTACTTTCATAGGATCTAAAGGTTTAAATGGTATAATAAATATGAAACAATTTATTGGAGAAATTATGTATAACTACAATTGAACATTTTCATTCATTCATTCATTCATTTTCCTTTGGTTTAGGTCCTTTATTCATCAGGGGTCGCAGAAAAAAACGTCAACTTACTTTCTAGTAATTAGCCATAAGTTGCACATATGGCAATAACTAAGCATACATTTGTCTGTAGAATCTCTAATGTTAATTTGGTGGAAAACTACTAGGTGCTCTTAAAGATCCTTTTTTATTAATCATGGAGCTTTTAAGGCAATATTCATTCATTAATTTTCCTTCAGCTTAGTCTCTATTTCAGAGGTTGCCACAGGGGAATGAACCGCCAACTTATTCAGCATATGTTTTACACAGCGGATGCCTTTCCTGCTGCCACCCAGTACTGGGAAACACCCCTACACACTTATTCACACACATACACTATGGCCAATTTAGTTTACTCAATTCACCTGTACTGCGCATGTCTTTGGACTGTAAGGAAACCGGAGCACCAATACGAAACCCACGCTAACATGGGGAAAACAAGCAAAGTCCATACAGAAATGCCAACTGACTCAGCCAGAACCCGAACCTGAGACCTTCATGCTGTGAGACGACAGTGCTAAATACTGAGCCACATGCCACCCTAATTTAATGTTTTCCTGTAGACAAATCAAAGTAACCTTAAAATTAACCACAGTTTTAGTAGTAATAAAACCATAAACTAACGTTGAGTTGTTTTATTACAGTACGACAACAGCATCTAAGAAAATGACACTTTTAGTTTCCTCATTTATAATCATAAAAAGTTTAATGCTTCCTGTAGTTTAATTGTTATTTTGTAGTAGTATTTTAAAAATAATAACAGGACATTTATTCTAACCCCTATTATAAAGAATATGATAATCGGTCATCGTACTAAATTGTATTATATTTTAAATAATTAAAAAGTAATTAAAAAGAATAAAACTAGTTTGAAGGATAGTGGGGAAAAACAGAATAAATTAAAATATTATTTTATATTTCAGTATTTTTATTTTTATTACACCATTTGAATCTTTAGATTGTATGTAAGTATATTTGTAAATTTGGTCCGAATTAATGAATTTGTAATAGGGATTGTAGAGAACATATATTGTAAAGTGCAAATTATAAAGCTCAATAAACCATACCTTTTTACAAAACATTGTTTTTAGTGTGTTAATCAAAGTTCTTGTGCCAAATACAGGAAATACATCATGCAAGTAGACAAGTGCTCAAGTGGAATCCGTGAGTGTGTGTACAGAGCCATCACTGAATAAATCAGTGAACGAATCTAAGAAAATGACACTTTTAGTTTCCTAATTTTCCTAATTTCATTAATTTTTTTAGTTTGAGGTTTATTGTAGTTTAATTGTTATTTTAAAGTATAGTTTAATAGTCTATATATAACAGTTAATAAAATACAAGTACTTTTTTTATCTCATTACTTTTACTCAATGAGAATTACTCACATATATCTCATTCAAATAAATCATTGTTGCACTGTTTTCATTGAGGAAATTTCAGGCAGTGCAGCTGTTGCTCTGATTTTGACATGCATTTCTCACCACATAGGCAGATGTGCTGGGATGCCACCCAACACTCAGCAATTCAGACTTTAAACAAGGGCCCTATTGTCTGACATGTCATCCAAAAACACATGCTCATTGTTGCAAATATGGGCAAGTGAACAAGATCTTTACACAGCTTAAAACAGGGAAATACGGTGCAATATGGCATCTGCAGTGGAGTATAATTACTTGAGTATTTGTTATTGTTATTTTTTGTAAATAGTAGATTTAGCTCTGAAAATATGCCAGTAATGCATACAATAATACGACAGATAACTTGTATAAAAACGATATGCTACAATAATTATACATTTAGTAAGTGAATATTAAAAGAACGCGATAATAACATAAACATAGGCCTATTATATATTTTTTATAATTTTACCGGTCGCCTCCCCCGTCCCACCTAGCGGCCAGATATAAGTACTGCATCGCGTTTATTTGCAGGGAAACGGGAAAAGACCAATCAAAAATAAGGATACTAGCATGTGGAACCGCTACCCAGAAGAGCCTAGTTGCTACAGCATCGTCCTCAGTGTCTCACCAGGCGAGAAAAATGGAGGAAATTGATGGTAAGGCTTTAAATAAACAATAGACGCATATATAAGTATTGTGACTAAGGTGTATGGAACCTTTAAAACGCAGTCTGCTTGTTTGTGTGAAGGAGAGCAGCTTTGGTTTGTGTAGTGCTGTGTTGTTTGTATGGATCACCATGGGAGAGAATGACGTCTTGTAGGAAAGGGACTGACAATTCAATGCAATTTATTTTTAGTGTGTGTGTTTTTTTTTGTGTACAGTATGTATGTAAATATGATAGCATATGTGGTTTTGCTTTTTGACGTTTGATTTATGTAAATTAGGACACAACCCTAATGACATGTCAATGAAAAATAGTCCCTTATGTTTGTTAAAAGCTAAAAATCAAAGGTCAAATTCTTTATATGTCGTTCAAGCACGATTATTTAGTTTCTTCTCCACTAACTGGCATCCTTATTTTGGTCCCTCAGTTGTTTTACATGGACTGACAGGAGTGACCTATTTTCAGATCTTCCTCCTGCTTGATCTGTTCTCATTTGTTAAGCTAATCTAAAGCCACTGTCTCTGAGTGAACTAGCCACCCATTAGACACACCCAGACACATTGAACTACTTCATTGTTTTGTGTGTGTGTGCTTTTTTATTTTTAAACCATGTGTTACTGTGGTAATCTGTTGCCATTGTTAATGTTTTGTTTTTGTCTTCAGAATCTCCTCCCATTTCTGAAGAGCTGGTGCCCTGCAAAATATGTGGAAGGAGTTTCTTTCCGAAGGTTCTGGTAAGTGTTTCTGCATATTTACAGATGATGAAGTGATAGCCAGATATATGTTGATATTAATTAAGCAGCTATTTATAAATCATTTAGCTATTTGTAAAATTAAAAATGGGAAATTTTAAATGAGAAGTTTAAGTTAGACATGCAGCATAAGGCTACATAATAAATATATGTAATAAAATATAACAATATATTATATCAAATCTAATATAATAAATAAGTATGTGACCCTGGGTCATAAGGGTCATTTTTGGAAATTGGTAATTTTACATAATCTGAAAGCTGATTAAATAAGATTTCTGTTGATGTATAGTTTGTTATTATAAGAAAATATTTTGAGGTACAACTATATGAATGTCTGGATTCTGTGGGTGCAAAAAATCGAAATATTGAGAAAATCACCTTTAAATTGTCTAAATTACTAAACAGAAATTACATTTTCATATACACTCACCGGCTACTTTATTAGGTACATCTTGTATCAGGTTGGACTCACTTTTGCCTTCAGAACTGCCTTAATCCTTCATTGCATAGATTCAACAAGGTATTGAATCTGGAATTAAGAATTTGGTCCATATTGACATGATAGCATCACGCAGTTGTTGCAGATTTGTCGGCTGAACGTCCATGAAGTTGGGCTGCTCTATTATGGGAAAAGTCACAATCACGATTATTTTGGTCATATTTGTAATCACAATTATTCAAAACGATATACAGTTGAAGTCAAAATTATTCGCCCTCCTGTGATTTTTTTTTTATTTTTTTTATATATAAATATTTCCCAAATGATGTTTAACAGAGAAATTTTTCACAGTATTTCCTAAAATATTTTTTCTTCTGGAGAAAGGCTTATTTGTTTTATTTCGGCTAGAATAAAAGCAGTTTTTAATGTATTGAAATCTATTTTAATATCTCGATATTATTAGCCCCTTTAAGCAATATATATTTTTGATTGTCTGCAGAAGAAACTACTGTTATACAATGACTTGCCTAATTACACTAATTAAGCCTTTGAAAGTCACTTTAAGCTGAATACTACTATCTTGAAAAAGATCTAGTAAAATATTATGTACTGTCATCATGGCAAAGATAAAATAAGTCAGTTATTAGAAATTATTTATTAAATCTGATCTGTTTAAACTGCTTTAAGCATCTTCACTGTAAGAAAAAAAACTTTAGCTACAAAAGTCCTTCAGTCAAGAGCAGTGAGGATTTTCTCCTTTTGTTGTTTAATTACTAATAAAAACAGGCGGCAGCAAGAATATTGCGCGCTGCCACTTTAAGAATATTGCGTCTCTGATATGGTTTCTCTTTCACAAGTCTTTTGATTCTCAAATGTTTATTACACAAATGAGGGTTAATATGAGTAATCACTAAACACCACACTCTGACACAAATGTGCATGTATTTGTGCCTGTCAGAGGCTAAGGGCGGTGCGCACACACACAACAGCATGTGCTCTTTTGCGCTTTTAAAAATATGAATTATTCGATTGTACATCAATGAATGATGCACATCCCGTGCTGCAAAAGTTACATTACAGTACATGCTTTTAGTCATTTTCACGTGGAACTGAGCTTTGCAGAGCATCAAATGTGTACAACTGGAAAGGGGGCGGTATATGATGGAATAATCGTTTATCTCGATTAATGCTTTTTCATAATCGTTAGAAGCCAAAATCGAAATCGAAACCAGATTTTCGATTAATTGCACAGCCCTACCATGAAGCGAATCTCCCGTTTCACTACATCCCAAAGTTGCTCTAATGGATTTAGTTCTGGTGACTGTGGAGGCCATTTGATTACAGTGAACTCATTGTCATGTTCAAAAAAACAGTCTGAGATAATTCACGCTTTATGACATGGTGCGTTATCTTGCTGAAAGTAACCATCAGAAGAAGGATACACTGGTCATAAAGGGATGGACATGGTCATTAACAATACTAAGGTAGGCTGTGGCGTTGACACGATGCTCATGTTGGTACTAATAGGCCCAAAGATGGCCAAGAAAATATCCCCCACATAATTACACCTTCAACACCTTCCTGAACCGTTGATGCAAGGCAGGATAGATCCATGCATCTTGATGTTGATCCCAAATTCTGACCCTATAATCCGAATGTCGCACTCGCAGCAGAAATCAAGGCTCAACAGACCAGGCAACGTTTTTCCAATCTTCTATTGTCTACTTTTGGTGAGCGTGTGTGAATTGTAGCCTCAGTTTCCTTTTCTTAGCTGTCAGGACTGGCACCTGTTGTGGTCTTCTGCTGCTGTAACCCATCCGCTTCAAGGACCGGTGTTCAGAGATGCTCTTCTGCATACCTCTGTTGTAAAGAGTGGTTATTTGAGTTCCTGTTGCCTTTCTATCAGCTCAAATTACTCTGGCAATTCTCCTCTAACCTCTGGCATAAACGAGGCATTTGCATCCATACTGCTGCTCACTGGATTTTTTTTCTCTTTTTCGGATTATTCTCTGTAAACCTTAGAGATGGTTGTTTGTGAAAATCCCTGTAGATCAGCGGTTTCTGAAATACTCAGACCAGCCCGTCTGGCACCAACAACTATGCTACGTTTAAAGTCACTTAAATCCCCTTTCTTCTCCATTATAATGCTCGATTTGAACTGCAGCAGATCGTCTTGACCATGTCTATATGCCTAAATGCATTGAGTTGCTGCCATGTGATTGGCTGATTAGTAATTTGCGTTAACGAGCAGTTGGGCCGATGTACCTAATAAAGTGGCCGTTGAGTGAATTTAAAGTAGGCCATTTAATTAATATCGTCATGGAATATGTAAATATACCAAAATATAAATGTGTATATATAAATAAAATATGTAAAAAGTAAATCTGTGCAACATAAGATATTTTGTGGTCCATTGTCACATATATTATAATAACAAAAATGCATGGTATTGTTAAGTACTTTGAATAATTATTTATTATTTAATCTTTTAGGAAGTCTTTTAAGAATATTCTGAGACTGTTGTATTCACAGTTCATCACTATAAGCTGTTTATTATCAAACAAACATGTTCACTTTATATTCTGGCCTACAAACTATCTGAGATATTGACTCAAAATGTTTTTAAAAGCAGCATTGTTACAGAAGTTATGTTAGTTGATGCATTAAATTAATTTGATTGAAACATTTGTTAATTTTTATATACAATAACATTAATTATTATGTAGTGTTTTACTTTGTGCAATGCATTGTGTGTTGCAGCAGAAGTTGCAAAACGTTACAGTGGTACAGAACAAAAAAATAATAATTTATATATTTAAATTAATATAAAGTTCAAATTTATATGACATTTCATTAATAATTTATACAGAACAAAAAGTAAAATTTTTAATTTTCAATAACACAAAATGTTATTTCAATTTAAAAGACCTGTTTTGGTTACTTCATAAATTATATTAATATGCTGATTATTGTTTTTTTGTACAAACATTATACATTTTTTTATTAATCTTTGATGGCTAGAAAGTTAAAAGATCATAAATTGTCTTTAGTGTCACTTTTGATTAATTTAAGTAAACATTGCTGAATAGAAGTATCATTAAAAAAAATACTGGTCTCAAACATTTGAATGGTAGTTTACATTGAGTTACCTATAAATACGCTAAGCACTTATGTTGTAATGTAGATGCCAGGTCAAGATTAGCGAGGCATGCATTTCTCACAAGTCACAATGAAAACACAAAACCTGGTTTGATCACTCAATCAGTGCAGTGCTGTCAGATATCTGACACCTGCAGCCTTTTTTCCTGTTCCAGAAAAAACATGTGCCGATCTGCCAGAAGACAGCGGCCAAGAGGAGGAAGGTGTTCGATTCTGGCAGGCAAAGAGCAGAGGGGACCGAAATTTCTACAGTCAAACCTATAAAACCAAAGGTGAGGAAACAACCACGTCCCACTGAAACACTACAGAAACACTTACACACTATGGTTCTGTATACTGTATATGTTGGCATATACAGTCCCTCTCATTGTCGCAGATGATGTGTAGTGAACTGTAAGTGATTACAGTCAGTATATTATACAGACTGCTGTAAATTCAGAATTAGTGTTGTTCGCTGTCACTGTAAAGTCCATCTGCAGTAGCAAAAATGATGCTCCCCATCAACATATTAGGGAATGTTACCATTAAAATGAAATGTGGTGCAGTTTGACTGAAATATGAATGCAACATAGACCAAATATATCTAAACAAACCAAAAACACAACATGGCGTCTAAAGATGTGAAAATAATGTGGACTGATAGCTCAAGCATGGGGTTATGGGTTTCATAAAGCCAGATTAGCTGGCTAGTCATTCTAATTTCAGTTAAGTTTACATCAATCTTGGTTTTTAGGTACCATGAAACTTGAATCACTCTTTGTCGTCATGATATTTTAGTCCACCAATCAACTTTGAACAATCTCTTGACACAATAAAGGCACTCCCCAGTTTCTCTTACTCCTGATTAAAGGTCACCATTTCATAAAACACTTTTAAAGATATGTTACATCAGGTTTTAGCAAAGATTATTCATTATAATTATTTGAGCTACTTTGAAAAATTATTATATCTGTAATCTGTTATGCATGAGCAATTTGAGCTTTTTTTGGTGTAGATAAATGCAAAGCTGCAATATTAATGAACTTAATTTAAATCAGTATTCAATTCATCTTTATTTCTATAGCGCTTTTACAATGTAGATTGTGTCAAAGCAGCTTAACATAGAAGATTATAGTAAATTGAAACTGTCAGTCCAGTTTTCAGAGTTGGATCAATAGATAAAGCTTTAAACAAACGATATGACCTAAAACCAAGAGAACTAAACTATCTGTAATTGTGAACATATTATGCCATATTAGTTATAGAACATCATTAGCATTAACGCAAAGGATCCTTATGTTTTATTTTATTTTTTGCATCGTTGCTGAGAACCTCCATTGACAGAGGAGTTTACTTGATGTGTATATCAACAACAACAAAAAACCTTATTTAAAGTTAATACAGGCCTGATGCTCAGCTGGAAATTTTAACAAACTATGAATATGGAACCACTGAGGTGTGACAATATTGTCAGAATTTCCGGAAACGCCCAAAATTATGTAAATACAATGTTTTTAGTAATTTGCAACATGAAAATTTAAAGCACTGTTATTTTAATGAAAACGTTGAATATACAATAATATATAAAGACAATGGCAGAGGTGTTACTCATCTCAATCAAAAAGGAAGGCCTTGTATTTCTGCAAGTTCACAACAAATTCAAACAATTATTTACATAAACCGTTTCTTCACACAATTTGGTTGTAATTTCATGTCATCTGTCAAAATTAAAATAAGTTTGTCAAGTTTAATTTAATGTTTATTTAAAAAAAAAAAACGAACAGAACAGTGAATCATTTTTGTCTTGTTTATTTCTTCATGTTTTTATTCCACCATGGAATAAAGAATAAAAAGATATTCATTACAATTCATAGGGGAGAACAATAGAATTGAGAGATTTAATTCAGAATGACAAGACAAATTATCTGAATTTATAGTTTTTGATCTGAATAATCAGAGTTAGTTATGTTTTTTTTTCCACAGTGTTACATTTTTGCAGTTGCAAATTTATTACTTGCAATTTTTGTCAAGTCCATTTTTATCATTTAGTCCATCAAGGCATCATGAACAGTTTCCCCCATAGACTCGCATTTATTGGGGCAGTGTTTACATGAGAGTTGTTTCTCAATCTTATTTGAAACATTGAAAATAAAGCTTTGTTAACACAATAAAGCCTCCAGTGAACATCCCTGATTCAGCCTCAAGCCAAACATGGCAAATGAGAAAAACACCTCGGTCTTAAACAGAACCTTCTGTTCTGAAACTATTTCTCCACGGCTATTCTCATATCACTCCCCAGTGTCCTGAATCTTCTGAAACCCCTTTTATGTTTCAGTTACAAAGTTCTTCCAGCAACTCTAAGTCTGATAAAGTAAGTTGAATATTTGACTTTGTATATTCTTTTTGTTGAATTTTGTGTCTCACCATGTTACTCCTAATATTAAGGGCCCTCAAATTCTTTAACATTCTGAAAAGCACAATCTTTGGTTTTTAAATATTATCCGAGGCAGTATTCAAGACAGTCACATAGTACTTCTGCTGTAATTATGACAAAGTTGTTTTTTTTTTCAATATCTTTTAGTAGATTAAAATCTAAAATTTTGACAAAAATATGTCATAAAGTAGTTATAAAAATTGTTTAACTCTTCCACTCTGCAGCCATTTTGAAGTTTTCTGCTTGGATTTTCCTTCCCAAATTGAAACGCTTCCCATACCCACATACAGAGGTGTAGCTGCAAAATGTTGGTATTTTTATTTTACTTCATAAAGTCATATTTGGAAGTGTACCATGCAAACAATTGTGTTTGTTTTCAGCACATCAGCAAACAGAAGGAAAACAATTTTTGACTCTCATCATCTATGCAAAACTCATGCTATTCCAACTGAATGGAGGTGTAACACTATTGTTGTTGTTGTTTTTTGTATAACTTCTCCCTCTACCCAATTTTGAAGTCTCCCCATACCTCCATACAGTTGTTTTAAATGTAAAATATCAGTGTCTTTCAACAGAAAACCCTTTGAAATTACATGACAAACTGCTGAAACTGATAAATGTTATGTAGTATGTTTTCTGCCTTTGATTGAACCACTGAAATACTAGAAGCTTTTTAGTTTTTGTTTTAAAGTTTCTCTTTGAAAGTGAAAACCTCAGGACATGTGTGCATATTTTGTTTGAGATTAGAAGATGTAATCAGACAATGGAAAAAAAGTCTATAGTATGTATTATGCAAGAGTTATTGTAATAGAAATATTGACATTTTGTTGTTCTTTTGTAATTTTAGTGTAAATAAGATTCTTACAGTAAAATAAATGTCAATGTGATAAAGCATATTAGCTGAAAATAGATTCTTTCTAATGCTATTTTATATAGGAGTCTAATAAATACTACTGTATATGTTTCTGTCCTAAGATGAGCCAACTCTAAATGCTTTTTTGTTTGTTTTAAAATCTGTTTTTTGAAACTGTTACTCAGGCCCTGTGTGTTTCTGTGTTCTATAGGTTCTTACAGTAACCTAAATGTTGAAGTGATGTTTTCTGTTATATGAACACTAGGCACTTTTTATTTTTGTTTGTAACTCGGACCCTGTGTACTCTAGCAAATTCCAGACAGTTTTGTTTGATACTAGGTGATAGAAAAAAGAAATCTTGTCTATATCGTGTAGGCATGGGACGATAACAGTTTTCAAGGTATACTGCGGTTTGGAAAAGTCAAGGTTTTAAAACCGCCAAAACTTTCTGCTATACTGTTCCTAAGGTATATGTGTCAGATTAAAAAAAAAATAATAATCATTTTACGACAACAGTATCTCCAGCAGAAAATATACCCAAAGATGTTGTTTTAAAAAGTAAAGAAATCTGTGTTTTTGGAACAAATAAAGACAGCAGAAGTCAATGATTCATTTGAATTATTTAGCCTGACATGTTTACTGTTCCAAAATATTATAAATGATTCTCAAAATAAAATATTTTGTGTTCAAATGGGAAAAAAGCTTTTGTTTTTTACCGAGGCATTTAAAAAGAAAATATTTTAAAGCAGTAATCACAATACTGTGAAACCATGATATTTTTATCCAAGTTTACAGTATCACACCGTCAGAATCTTATACCAGCCCATGCCTACTGTCATGTAGTATGCAAGAGTTGCTTTGTGTTAATGATTGTGTGTAAGTGTAAATAGGTTTCTCACAGTAACATAAATGTGAAAGTGTTGCCAATCTGTAGAAAATAGAGATTCTACGCTTTCAAATAGAACCATACATAGGGATAGAGTCTGCAGAATTTGAGGTTAAAATAGTCAAATAACGAACATAAAATGTATATAAAATAAACATTTCACTATAAAGTAAAAGACATGCACTTAACCATGTTATGTTTCAGATTTAAAGTTGATATTATAAAAAAGGCTGTTCCTGTGAGAACAGTTGTTTAGTCAATACACAAACGATAGCCACAGGGTGACATCCAACTCCATGCAGTTCTTGTCACAAATTCATCAGTTTTTTTCCACAATATCAGGTCTTTCACAAAAAATTTGTAAATATGAAAATTTGATGGTGATCCACTCACCATTAGGCCATCCAAGATGTGTTCATTAGTGATTCATAAAATGCAAGTCAATGGCTAGTGACATTTTGAGTGCAAAAATAATGTACAGGCAGAACAAAATTAATATTCATGGCTCTCGACAATATATTGAGGGGAAAATTATCAGTCTGTGCAAATAAAATGAAAAAAATTGTTTACAAACATTACAAATAGTATGTAGTATAACAGTATAACACAGGTTATGTGTGAGTTTGCACCTGAATCTCTTTAGTCGTGCATGTTCTCAATTTTGACATTTAGATTATCATTGCTGTCATCAGAATTTTAATAGATAATCATTGTACGCTTGGAAGTTTTGTAGCTGGTTATTTAAAAAATATAGTTTAGTATGCTGTGTTCTTTTTAAATAGTGACAGTTTAGTTGAAATTTTTGCGTCTTTTTTTAACGAAACGTTTGCTTTTAAACAGCCCGAACCACCCAAGAAGCAGTCCAACTGGCGCCGAAAGCACGAAGAATTCATTGCCACTATTCGTGCTGCCAAATCCATAAACCAAGTGATGAAAGATGGCGGACCCCTTCCTCCACCCCCTCCTCCATCCTATGATCCAGGTTAAAAACACTTGTTTAGTGACACTTGAAATAATTGACAGTGGAATTGACAAAAAAACAGTAACACAGTGATTGACTGTTTCAGATTATATCCAATGTCCTTATTGCCAGCGGCGCTTTGGTGAGAATGCAGCAGATCGACACATCAAGTTCTGCAAAGAACAAGCATCCAGAATCTCCAATAAGAGCAAGTTTGCTGGAGGTGATAAAGCCAAACCTTCAGCCAGGACTCAGGTGAGGCTACGCAGGTCACTTGTTGGGATAAACCAAACCAAACTTTGGTGCCATTTACACTGGGGCTGGGAATCTGAGAGTCATGATTTGATTTCAAACAATTGTTGAGCTACATTTTTTTTTTTTTCAATTGTGCAAATACGTCTTTCCAATTTTAACCAGAATTGCCATTTCTATGGTTTGGTTTCTGATTGGCTTCTATGTATGACAGTACTTCCATATTAAAAATGATTTATTTATAAACAGTATCTCTTTTGTTAAAGTTGAACTTTATTGTCCTGACAAGAAAGAGTGAGATGCCCTGAGATTTTCACCAAATTTCTGAATCTTTTTATCCACTTTCTCCTGAAAATTTGGCAATCTTCCATACCTGTCAACCCTCCCGTTTTTTTTTTTTTTCCCGGGATGCTACCGTATTTTGCAGGTCTATCCCGCTATCATCCTGTAAAGGTATTTTCCTGTATTTCTGCCGTAATTTCAATCTTTCTATGAAAGGGTGTCAATAAACATTAAAGGGCCAATACTCCCTATATGCAAGCCATACCGCCGAACCACCAGGGGACACCCCTTGCTCTTAAATGTGAATCAGTTCTATGCTTTCATTGTATTTAGGCATGAAAACACTTACTATTTCTCAATATGCTTTCTTCAGCGATCTTGCATTCTCTAGTTCTCGTGTATCGTCATCATCAGCTGGCAAAGTTTAGTTGCAATACTCAAGACCGCAAGAACAGAGGACGCGTGAAACTTCCCGGATGTTTTCTTGATATCGAGGACGCACCGATGCAGACTTGAGCACCGAACCAAAGAGCTTAGAATGACCAAGAGGCGACACTCAATAGAATGTTCCAATGCAACAGCAGTGCCCAGCACCAGCCCCGTGATTCCGCCATTTTGAAGTGGAAGCGATCGGGCGTCCATTGGATCTCATTGCTGTCACGATGGCAAGCAGCTGCTTTGTTTTTTATTTATTGATTTAAAAAGCGCATTAAAGCTGAGATACAACCTGAAAGACGACAATACAACACTTACTATCACAATCATCCACACTTTTAATAGTTTATTTTACAGACTTATAAAATGCTGTTGTTCTATTGGAATTTTCATTCCAAAATGGCCACCGCGTGACACTAGCGACATCTCGTGGCTGTTTCCAAAACAACAACAGAGTGTCACCTCTTGGTGATTCTATGCTCCTTGACCGAACTCGCTCTTTTAGTATTTTATAGAGGTTTATTATTAAAAGTTCAGAGATATAACTTATTCATTTCAGGAGTTTCCCTAAATGAAACCCTGAATATAAACATTACCATGAAAATCTTAATATAGGAATAAACACATTAAGGGTGTTTGTTTGCTGAAATGCGAATTAAAATGTTTTATTTGTATTGTGCAACGTATATTTTTAAAGTCTTTATGCAAAGTATATATTTTGAAAAGGAGAAAAACAATAAGTCATTGTATGAATGCTGTAATGGTTAAATATTTTTCCATTAAAAACGTGTGAAAGTCATGTGACCATCAGGAAGAATGCAGCATCTCATTTCTCACAGCACGCGTTTTCTGTTCTCATGGTCTCCCAAGTTCGTTCTTCCGAGGTGACCTGGCAAGACCGGTCTTCACAAACACGCAAGTCCATTCTCTGCATTCTTGGAATTGAGAAACCGCCTCAGATATAAATATATATACGGCCGGTTTCCTTCAGCTGACGTGCTCCATAGTGATAAATAAACGCTGTTTCTAAAACGGATTCTGTACACACAGTTTGAAGGGGAGCGAAAGTCTGGGTTTTGGGTGCGTGTTTGAACAGACATATACACATAACTAATAATAATGACATCCAAAGATGGCGATTTTGGTGGGTTTTGTTTTTTCAAACACAAAAAAGTTAGCTGTGTGCATTTTGAAAGTGACACATCTGTTGTTTAATGTAATCAAACGAAAAATCCAAGTCAATGAGATTCATAAGTTGCTTTTTAATCAGAATGTGTAAGTTATACAGTGAAGAAAAGATTAATAAGATTTGATAACTTGATTCAATTTCATTATAATAGCTAATAATTTTAATGAGCTGAACTGTTTGCTTATTTATTTGCTGCTAATTTATACTATTTATTTTTACTTTTGTAAATAATAACACATATTACCGATCGTTTAACTGTTTATTTACAATGAAACAGCTCCAGATGAACATATTTATTCATTTGGTGATTTTTATTTTTATTTTTTGGTCATAGTGGAGGAGGGGGTAGGGGTTAGGGTGGGCATATCCCATATTTTCACATCCCAATGTTGACAGGTATGCAAGATATTATACTACTTTGAGATCCCGAATTGAAGCCCCTTCTAATGTTTCTGTAATGTATAACTTTCGTACATGCATAGGTGTTTCAAAATATGGTTTCCATCATATGGATAAAGTCGATTATCTCAGCCATTTCTTTAGGCAACCTTATTGGTGCACAACTATATGATTATTTTATGCACACATGCCTTGGTGATACACATTTGCTTCATACTGTTAGAGAATAAAAAAATCTTCGTCATCTTATATTCAGCATGAACAAGCTCTGAATGTAACATTGACATGCCAGATTACAAAGAGCAGTCATAAAGAACGTAAACCGTTGTTATTCCAAAAGGAGAACATTAGATTTTTTGTTTTTAGTTTCCTTATAACATTTTAACAAAGAAATGTTTTCAAAGCAAAATTGTTTAGGTAAAAATCATACTTGGAAATTCCATTAGAACTGCATTATATTACATTAGCTTTTAGTTCAGAGCTGCAGAGAACTAGCTTTTAAACATTATTTCACAGTGTTTTACTCATTTGCAACACATTCACTTTCATTCTCAGTCCAAGAGTGATATTCTGTTGTAGTCAGTGTTCATGCATCACATTAATGCCAACTTTTACGCATTATATAACACAAGATACATTTTCCATGTTAATCACTATTTGTCCTAACCAGCCGCAACAATTTTATTAGTTAACCTAATGTTATATGAAGATGTTTGTAAACAAGTAAAGCTTGCAAATTAATTGAATTAAAAAATATTGTCTGTGGCTTTTTTTTTTGCTCCTCGTGCATAACTTCACCTGTTTTTCTGTCTATTAGGCCACGGAAATTCAGCTTTATAGTCAGGGAATTTGACATTTGTTTTAGAGTGGGAACCCTGCCTCTGCCGTCAACAAGTCCTTTTTTCATTGGAAACTTTCTCTTTTTCAGACCATTGTATACAAACCCTTGAGATCATTGTCCATGACAATCCCAGTAGATCAGCAGTTTTTGAAATACTCCGATCAGCCTGTCTGCCACCAAAAACATGCTTGAAACCCATTAAATGATGTTTCTTCTTCATTCTGATCCTCCGATAGTTTCAGCATATAGTTTTGCCGATGTTTTCATACATGCGTTGAGTTTATGCCAAGAGGTTTAGCTCATTGAATATTTGCACTAACAAACACTTGGTGTACATAATAAAGTGACCAGTTAGTGCATTTCACTCAGTTGCACCATTTGTTTACAGCATTTTAAGTTGATTACTATAAACATTGCATATTCTCATGCCTGCAGTACAAACCTCCTGCACCAAAGAAGGCAAACTCTCCCACTGCTTCCAGCGTGTCTTCTCGTCTACCTCAGCGCTCAGCTTATGGCCAGGGTGCTGGCACAGGTAAGGACTCGCATTTATTTTATTGGTTGGCCTGTCATCGACAGATTTAACCAATTATTTCCCCAATTATATAATCAAAATTCAATTTTTCCCAACTGGATGCAATTAGCGTTCCTCTACTTTTTTCCCTGTCATTATTTCTGCAGTAGTTTGACACACGTGACTTTTCCTTCTGTATTCAGGATTTCTATTTTAGTTTTAGCAATTTTGTTACTACACAGCTACAACAATGGAAAAATGCATTTGGTCCATATTTTATGATGATTATGTATTATCTGCAGTTAAAGAAAAAAGAATTACACTTTAATTGTGTACAGTGGGGTATACAGGTATGTGCCAAAAATTAGAATATCGAGGGAAAGTTAGTTTATTTCAATAATTCAATATTTCAAAAAGTGAAACTTGTGTGTTATATTAGTTCGCTACACAGAAAGTGAAATATTTCAAGCCTTCATTTGATTCAATTTTAATGATTATGGATTGAAGAAAAAAAAAAAAACATCCAGTATTTCACGAAATTAGAATATTTCACATGACCAATAAAAAAAGGATCTTAAACACACGTTGGTCTTCTGAAAAGTGTGTTAATGTACTGTATTATGCCCTCAGTACTTTGTTGGGCTTCCTTTTGCACAAATTACAGCATCACTGTGGTGTGACGTGGAGGCGATCAGCCTTTGACACAGTTGAGGTGTTATGATAGCCCAAGTTGCTTTTATATCAGCCTTCAGCTCGTCTGCATTTCAGGGTCTCTGTTCCCTCATCTTCCTCATTGATAAAAGCCCATAGATTTTCAATAGGGTTTAAGTCAGGTGTTTTCAGTCAGTTTCCTTTTTTAAGAACAGGGACACAATACCATGGTCCTTAAACCAGGTACTGGTAGCTTTGGCACTGTGTGCAGGTCCCAAGTCCTGCTGGAAAATAAAATCATCTCCAAAAAGCTTGTCGGCAGCAGGAAGCATAAAGTGCTCTAAAACGTCCTGGTATAGAGCTACGTTGACTGTCGACTTGATAAAAGACAATGGACCCACACCAGCATATGACATGGCTCTCCAAACCATCACTGACAGTGGAAACTTCACACTGGACAGTAAGCAGCTTGACTTTTGTGTCTCTCCGCTCTTCCTCCAGACTCTGCGATCTTGATTTCCAAATGAAATACAAAATGTGCTTTCATCTGAAAAGGACTTGGGACCACTGGGCAACAGACCAGTACTTTTCCTCTTTAGCCCAGCACAGATGCTTCTAATATCATTTTTACTTTAGGAGTGGCTTGACACATGGAATTCTAGAGCTGTAGCCCATGTCATCCAGACATCTGTATGTGGTGGTTTTTTATTTTCTGACAGCCAGAGTAGCCCTTGCTTGACAATCCTCTCAAGGCTGAGGTCATACTTGTGCAACTTTTCCAGCCACATTTTCCCTTTCTCCAAACATTCTATTAATATACCTAAATACTGCACTCTGTGAGCATGCAGCTTGTTTTGCACTTGAACTTTGAGACTTTTCCTCTTTATTGAGGGTTCCAATGATTCCGTCAAGTCAGAAGTCTTCCCCATGATTCTGAAGCCTATTAGGCCATACTGAGACAATTTCAAGGCTTTGCAGTATTTAGTGGACTAGATTGAGACACAGGGAGCCTGCATCGTTGAACTTTCTCATGATATTCTAATTTTGTAAAATACTGGATTTGTTTTTTTTTTTTCAACTTTAATCCATAGTCATTAAAATTGAATAAAATGAAGGCTTGAAATATTTCACTTTGTGTGTAGTGAACTAATATAGCACACAAGTTTCACTTTTTTAAACGAATGATTGAAATAAATGGACTTTCCCTCGATATTAAAAAATTTCCACGTTCAAGATTTTATATCTTTAAAAATCAACAATCTTCACTGCCTTATTGATATAATGGCTCGTTTCCACTGACTGGTACGGTACGGTACGGTTCGGTTTGGGTTACCTTTATCAGGCTTGCGTTTCCACTAACAAGGGTACCCTTTTGGTGGGCGTGGTGTATGACAGAAAGTTTCAGTCGACGTCATTCTAGCTCGAGGAAATGTTTACCATAAAGCTGTACGGGTCACTTACATATCATATGAGAAGCACTTCTCACAACACCGATGCTTCATACACATAAATACTTGTGTAGAAATGTTTATTACTAACTTTTCAATGAACATGAGTTGATTATAACTGCAGATCAAAGATAATTATATTAAATAAATAAATAAATAAATGAATGAACATATATAAACGCATACAGACCCTTACAGTCTCCGATATATTACCAACTACAGAAGACACACAGCAGACATTTCGTCGGTATTTAGGTTCAAAACACCACAAAATATAGCCTACAGTCAGCGAAAACCTCTCATCTGTGTCTGTAATCTTCAGCAGCACATGTAGCCTCGGTTAGAGAATAATTCCGTCATTCCCGGATCATATTAGTCCAAAATGTGAAGATAATAAGTTAGTTATAGATGGCATTTTGTTCAAGTTTGCTGAGAAATAATGTGCTCCTTTTTTCCGGCTTCTCCTTTGTTTCTTCACGCTTCACTCTCGCGTTTGTCAGTGTCTGACAGGATCGGGTTTCAAAAGCACGTCAATAATCAAGCGCAGGTTATTATTATCAGCTCAAGAAGTTTGTTATTTCAAATATAATGTTAGACGCGCGCGAGCGCTAGCAAGAAAGCGAAACCGCTCGCGCCTCAGACTGGCTCGTAAAAAAAACTACGGGGCACAGGGTAAATCTGCTCTTCTTCTTGGCTTTGTGGCTGTTCATCCAGACGACGACAAGGTTTGTTTGAGGCCAGATCGACCATGGCTCGTTATTATATGTATTTATAATTCCGCTGTAATCTCTCGGCTGTGTGTATTTCAAACATGGCGGGTTTTTGATAAAAAAATGTAATAATAAATATATTCAACAAATTTTTCAAAATAAAAAAGTATAATATTCCTAAGGGCAAATTTTACTGGGCATCCTTCATTGACATAATAGACTGGAAAAAAGCCTGGCTATTACCTCATAAGTACTGCATTCCCAATAAAACAAAAAAGGTTAATTTTAAAATTCTTCATAAAATATATCCAGTGAATAGTACTTTGGCAAAGTATTTGGAGGTTGATAGTTCATGCACATTTTGTAGAACTGAAGACGAAACGCTGATTCAGTTATTTTTCCAATGTGAAAACACAAAAAGCTTTTTGAATAGCTTATATCTCCATATAGGTAATTACATTGCTTCTTCCAGACCATTTCGACTACAAGATATTATTTGTTACTTTAAAGGTAAAACTGATTTATCAGAGAAGTACATTATTAACTTTTTTATTTTGTATGGAAAATATTTTATTCACAAACAAAATTCTCGAATTCGCAGCCTTCTTTTTCACATTTCACATTGTTTTTATTAAATCTCTTTGATTTATTCTCTTTAAATCTCTTTGTTTTTATTAAATCTCTTTTGACTGGTTAATAACAAGAAAAGTGATAGATTCTTGGATTATTATCATAAATATTTTGTAAATATCACAGATACATAAGTCACTCTTTCCTCTTGCTGTATCTGTGTTAAGTATGTATCTCAGTTTAAAATTGTTAATTAATTTATTTTAACTTTTTCTTTCTTTTGTCTCTCTTTATTTTATTTTGTGTTTGTGTTATCTGATCTGATCTGTTCTGTTATTGTCATTGTTACTATCATGGTGTTTTTTTGTGTAAAATGGGATTTTGTATGTTTGTTACTGAAGTCAATTAAAAAAAAAAAAAAAAAAAAAAAAAACATGGCGGGTTTTTTGTTTTCAATCTGGCTTGTTGCGTAAGCGAATAACGTATCTCTGTAAACCAATAGCGTTCAGCTGCGCGTGTGGCTCCGCCTTTTGGTACCCTTTTTCGTGTTTGGTACCCTTTCGAAAGGGTGCCGAAAAAGTGGTATGGTACGGTTCGGTACGCTTTTTGACAGTGGAAACGGCCATAAAAGCGTACCAAACCAAACCGTACCGTACCACTCAGTGGAACGGGCCATAAGATATAAAGCAGGTATCACACCATACAAGAAGCACTGCATGAAATTCCATTTTTCTCCGCCATTTCTCTAAAATATGTACATTTATTTTACCCAAGTATTTTCAATGGTGTTTTTGTGCTAGCCTGCTCTCTTTCATCTTGTTTCATGCTTGAACAACTAAATGAATGCTTAAGTCTATATAACTAATTGTATTTTAATCACATTACAACATCAGTGCTGTAAAAGAAACCTTATGCAATTGAATATAGTCACATAAACCTTTCACAAGAAGTTTATCGATGGCTGAAAGACATTAGCTGTGCATATAGC
Source organism: Danio aesculapii (assembly GCF_903798145.1). Lineage (NCBI taxonomy): Eukaryota > Metazoa > Chordata > Actinopteri > Cypriniformes > Danionidae > Danio > Danio aesculapii. The sequence continues at coordinate 19,152,845 of NC_079458.1, forward strand.
CTAATGAATTTGGTACATTTATCATTATTAGTTTACAAAACAAAACCAAAAATACACTTTACTTAAATGCATAACTATAAATCTAAAAACTTTCAATTGGTTTCTAAATGTTGGCTACACTATAAAACGTTTTCATATAGACCATTTTAATGTTGTCATGTCTTTGGCCCAAGAACATTTCCTGCTTGTTATCAAACTATTGCATAACTGTAACCAGAGGCAATTAGATAATAACTACATGATAAAATGGCTATCATAACAGTATTTATCTATATGTGTCTCTTTTTGGATTCTCGGAAGCTATTGAAATAAAAAAATGTAAAACAAGAAATACGATGGGACCATTGTTTTTTTTACATCCATAAAAATGGTCTATATAAATGTAGTACAACAGATACGAAAGTGTAAGAGCAGTTCATTTTATATTTAGTATTATGATATTAAGAAAATAAATTGGAACTTATTTCAATAATAATTAGATGTTTTCATTACATGGCATATTTCTGTTAATTTCTGTCTAAATAATACAATGAAGAAGTGAAAGAAAAACATCTGTCCATTTCTCTTCCTTCTTAGGAATTCCTAGCAGCAAACCCTCATCCACCGGCTCAATAAAGAGCACACCATCAGGATACTCTCCGTTACGAAACAACTCATCCGGCTTGACCAGCCCTCCCTCCGAGTAAGACAAACCCTCACCAATCCTGAATCCTGACACTTTCTCCAGACTTTAAGACCAACATCATTCTTGTTTTCACAGGGGGAACATGAAACCCAAGGGTATGGTTTCACAAAGCTCACTGAGAAATCCATCTACAGGTATAGGAATGAACAAGAAGAAGATCCAGAATGCAGATAATTGTATTTCACGGTATGGTGTTAAGCTAGCTTTTGTGATTTATAGCGTGAAGAGTTTTACTTCTAGCGGCTCCACATTTGTCTGGAGGTCAATTTGTCAATTATTTATTTGATTAAGTTGGATACAAATCCAACTATTATTATTTATTTGAATGTAGTTAATTCATTGTTAAAATATTATTACACATCCTCCATTTTTTGAAATTGTTGCAAATTTATTTAAAATAAAAAACCTGAAAAATCACATGTACAAATGTTTTCACAGCCTTTGCTCAACACTTTGTTGATGCACCCCTGGCACCAATTACAGCCTCGAGTCTTTTTGAATATGATTCCACAAGCTTGGCACACTTGTCTTTGGGAATTTTTATCCATTCCTCTTTGCAGTACCTCTCAAGCTCTATCAGCTTGAGCGATGGCGTACAGCTATTATCAGATCTCTCCAGAGATGTTCAATAATGTTTAGGTCTAGGCTCTGGCTAGGCCACTCAAGGACACTCACCGAGTTGTTGTGAAGCCACTCCATTGATATGCTTTGGGTCATTGTCCTGCTGGAAGATGAACCGTCACCCCAGTCTGAGGTCAAGATCACTCTGAAGCAGGTTTTCATTCAGGATGTCTCTGTACATTGCTGCATTCATCTTTCTCTCTATCCCTCTATGACTAGTCTTCCAGATCCTGCTGCTGAAAAACATCCCCACAGCATGATGCTGCACCCACCATGCTTCACTGTAGGGATGGTATTAGCCTGGCGATGAGCGGTGCCTGGTTATATCTAAACATAACGCCTGGCATTCACTTCAAAGTGTTCAATTTTAGTCTCATCAGACCAGAGAGTTTTGTTTCTTATGGTCTGAGAGTCCTTCAGATGCCTTTTGGCAAACTCCAGGCAGTGAGTGACTATCGTCTGGCCTCTCTACCATACAGGCCTGATTGGTGGATTGCTGAACAGATGGTTGTCCTTCTGTAAGTTTCTCCTCTCTCCACAAAAGATCGCTCGAGCTCAGACTGAGTGACCATCGGGTTATTGATCACCTCCCTGAGTAAGGCCCTTCACTCAGCTTAGATGGCCGACCAGCTCCAGGAAGAGTCCTGGTGGTTCCAAACATCTTCCACTTATGGATGATGGAGACCACTGTGCTCATTGGAACTTTCAGAGCAGCAGACATTTTTCTATACCTTCTCCAGCCTTGTGCCTCTGTCTCTGAGGTCTACAGACAATTACAGTCTTCATGCTTGGTTTGTGCTTTGACATGCACTTTCAACCCTGGGACCTAATATAGACAGGTGTACGCCTTTTCAAATCATGCCCAACCAACTGAATATACCACAGGTGAACTCCAATTAACCTGCTGAAACATCTCAAGAATAATCAGTGGAAACAGAATGTACCTGAGCTCAATTTAAAGCTTCACAGCAAAGGCTGTGAATACTGTTGTATGTGTGACTTTTCAGGTTTTTTATTTTTATTACATTTGCAACAATTTCAAATAATCCTTTTTCACATTGTAATTCTTGGGTATTGTGTGTAGAATTTTGAGGAAATAAATTAATTTAATCCATTTTGGAATAAGGCTGTAACATAAACAAATGTGGAAAAGGTGAAGCGCTATGAATACTTTCTGGATGCACTGTAGTTTGATCATTTATTTATTGTGGACGTTACGCATTTGTTATATTTTGGCTAGAATAAAAGCAGGTTTAAATATTTTTTTAACTATTGTAAGGTCAATATTAATAACCCCCTCAAGACTTAACCTAATTAACCTAGTTGAGCCTTTAAAAGTGACTTTAAGCTGAATACTAGTATCTTGAAAAATATCTAGTCAAATATTATTTACTGTCATCATGGCAAAGATAAATCAGTTGTTAGAATGGAGTTATTAAAACTATTATGTTTAGAAATGTGCTGAAAAAATCTTCTTTCTGTTAAACAGAAATTGAGGGAAAAATATAAAGGACCGCTAATAATTCAGGGAGGCTGAAAATTCTGACTTCAACTGTATATACAGTTATTTTCCTCCCTGTAAATAAATGAAATAAATACAATAGATTTAAGGTATGAAACAAACTGTGCTTTAAGCAACTTCACTGTAAGAAAAAAAAAATTTATTATAGCTACAGAAGTCCTTCAGTCAAGAGCAGTGAGCGATTTTGTACTTTTGTTGTTTAATAATAAAAACAGTCATCAGCAGGAATATTGTGCACTGTCACTTTAAGAGCAGTATGGTTGTTATTTATGGTTTCACTTTCACATGTCATTTGATGCTTAACTCGTTTGTTTATTACATAAATGAGGGTTAATATGAATAATCACTAAACACCGCATTTTGACACAAATTTGCATGCATTTGACCATTAAAGCACTCACATTATGATGACTTTAGATGTGTGTGCTCTCTACTCGTTTCTGAGGCTGAGTGCAAACATAAAACAGCATGCAATCTCTTTCGTGCTTTTAATAACAAATTATTGGAATGTATATCAATGAATGATGCGCATCCCATGCTGCAAAAGTGCAGAGCAACTAATGTGTACAACTGGAAAGGGGGCGGTATATGATGCAATAATCGTTTTATCTCAATTTATGTTTTTGATAATCACTAGAAGTCAAAATCTAAACTGAATTTCGATTAATTGCACAGCCCTACCTTAATGTGGCTGTAAGTACTTTTTCATCTTAAAGGGAACCTATTATGCTCCTTTTTACAAGATACAATAAACCTCTGATGTCCCTAGAGTGTGTATGTGAAGTTTCTGCTCAAAATATAGCACACACACAAACAAACGAATACCTCTTTGAAACTGTCCCTTTTAGGCTTTGTTCCAAACTGTACCATTTTGGTGACTGCTGCTTTTAAATTTGAATGAGCAACAGCAAAAAAAGAAAATGAATGAAATCCATGGTTCAAAATCCTCGAGCCATAAGTAAAGGTTATTGAGTATAGCTTATAAAAGATCTCTCTGTTTTAGGCCATTATTCATTAGCTCTTAAACATCTTGTATTTCTTCTTTCACCAGGAATGATATGAAAAACGAAAATGACATCAATTACTCCACAACAGGCACCAAGTTTTGCCATGAGTGTGGAACCAAGTACCCCGTGGAGTCGGCCAAGTTCTGCTGTGAGTGTGGGGTAAAACGAATGTACATTTAATATGTATGAACACGAATATATAGAAAGACTGACTCACTGTTGCTCAAAAACTGAGCTTTCCTTCAAATCCACTAGTGTACTTGGCAAATCCATGTGCTGTACAAATATCTCCTATCCCAAGTAAATCTGATCCCAACCTTTTGCTCAGTTTTGTTTTTATATGGAAAAGAAGTGCAATAATATTGGTTACTGCTACAAAAGGAGTATTATCAATCTTATATTTACACACAAAAAAGAATGAACTTTTATTGATCTAGGCCTTAAAACGGGACCATATCACGCCGTTCTGATGTTAACAGGGCAGTATCTTAGCGTAGTTTGCTGTGTGAGGGAATTTAAGTGCTATGGTTTATTATTTAATTTGTTAGGGTAAATATGTTTAGTATGATTAATGCATTGACAACGGTTCTTTTTGCTGAGCAATCCACTTTTTGTATTTCACGTTTGTTTTTATATGTTCTCAATTGTGTTTTAACAGTATTCCACATGAACATGTCTTGTAGAGATCCTCATTGTGTATTTATTAGACGCGCAGTCCATCACATCGCAAGTCCACCATATTTACACAGTCAAAACATAAAGGCAACTCGAAATGTCATGTCACATCCTTCAAAAGCAGACAAGCTTATGGAAAAAGTAGCTTTACAATGGTATTTTATTGCTTCAGAGCCTTATCACTGCTGTCCAGGGGGAGAGGTAAAAATCCATGCTGGTCTCGAGCTTAATATGCATTTCAAGCATCACCCTGTACCTTGTAATGCTTGTACTACTACTGCTGCTGCTCTGACAGCGTATTGTTATATCTTCTGAATACCTGCTTAATGGATTATGACACAAATGTTGCCATTAAAAAAAAAAACGAATAGTTAAAATGGCTCCTGAATTGATCCTACATAAATAAAGGGGTTGAAATGCTCAGGTTGTGTCTTGTTTGATGCTTGTTTGAAAACTCTAATGTGGACAGCTGCTTCTCACTCAAGGCATTAGTCTATGATAATGAGGGAGAGATTAATACTTACAGTGTTGGGGAGAGTTACTTTAGGAAGTAAAGCATTACAATATTGAATTACTCCCCAAAAAAAGTAACTAGTTGCGTTACTATGTATGGTAAGTAATGCGTTACGTTACTTTTGTGTTACTTTTTATTACCTGCCTGAGCCATGATCTCTTACACAACTTTTTTTTTAATCCCCTTTTCCTTTTCTTTGATGCATTCAAAATAGTAAACACATTCTCTCATTGACTGCGTGATTCATTGTGAAAAATAAATTACTGAATTAAATGAATTATCAGGGTTTCTGCAGTTTTCACCAAGGTAAATTAAAAACTTTTTAAGACATTTTAAGACCATTATGAATGAAATTTTAGACTTATACAGGGCTAAATGCTGTGGATTGTTTTTTGAATATCCCAGTTAGAAAAGACTTCCAGTTGCCCTATCAAAAATGATTAAAATTTCATTCATTCGTTTTCTTTTCGGCTTAGCCCCTTTATTAATCTAGTGTCGCCACAGCTGAATGAACCGCCAACTTATCCAGCATATGTTTTACGCAGCGGATGCCCTTCCAGCGGCAACCCATCACTGGGAAACACCCATACACTCTCATTCACAAACATACACTATGGACAATTTTTAGCTTACCCAATTCACCTATAGTGCATGTATTTGGACTTGTGGGGGAAACCGGAGCACCCGGAGGAAACCCACGCAAATGCAGGGAGAACACGCAAACTCCTGTTGTGGTTTCTAGCTTTTCTCTTAATGAATAAAACTCAGATTAGGGTTATGAATATCAGAAGAATATACTTTATTGGAATATTTCCCAAAAAAGCAGAGACAGCCTGGAGCAGACCCATCTCTAGTCTCACTCCAGAACAAATCCAGTGTCCCTCAAATTTGCTATCCCCTTTATCCTTGCTTCCTCCCACCTTTGTGTTTTCACAGCTGTTTACTGGTTCAACAGGCCTCTCCCAGCTCCTACTCCTTTACGACCCCTATTTAAAGACCCCTCTTCTTGTTGGCCCTTATAATGTACAGATCTAATATAATCATCACCGTTTTTCCACATACAGTTCACATTTGGTAATCATGACTAGTATCTATATTTCAAACATCTAAACTGGACTCTTCTCTCCCATACAGTGTGTGTCTTTTCAAATATACATGACAATTTCAACATGTGTTGTATACATTTCATGCCTTTCTGACACAGATGGTTCTCAATGCATCCCCAAAACCTCTCTCAGGCTCTTTTATGACCCCTTTGCCTCAACCTATCACCTGTTTTCAAAGATATATAATGGCAGATTCGTAGGGCCCTGCACTCACCCAATTAAATGTGTCTTCATATAGGTTTAGTAAATAAAAATCTTCTTCACTCCACACAGAAATGCCAACTGACCCAGCTCAGGCTCGAACCAGCGACCTTCTTGCTGTGAGGCGACAGCACTAAATACTGCGCCACCGTGTTGCTTGTGATTAAAATGTAATACATTTAACAATACAATAATAATATTGTTTGTATTAATTTTGAAATATGTCCATTCACAAACCCGATAACCCTTACCAAGAATAGAACAAAACATAGCTGTCTATTGCTTCATTCTACAATAATAATAAGTTAATAATAATAAAAATATATAGGGCAGATCGGTATCCTCAGCAGTAAATAAACAGTGTTACTTAAAAACAAAGTAATTAAACACTATTTTTAAATACAAAGTTAAAAGTTTAATTGAGATGGATTGTTGTTGATTGTATGGGAGTTAATGGCCAGATTTGGTAGCTATACATGAACAAAGAAAAATTAAAACCTGTCAAAATTGATTTAAGACTTACAACATAACATTTCAGTAAATTTAAGACTTTTTAAAGCCTCAAGGACACCCTGATTAAACTAAACTCAAATATTATTACTTATTTTTTAAACATAATGCGTTACTTTACTCGTTACTTAGAAAAGTAATAATATTATGTAACTTGTGGTACTTGTATAATGCATTACCCTCAACACTGGTTACTAATGGGTGAGGCTTTCCCCCTCTAAAGACATGTACAAAGGAAGCATTTCTGCAAACTGTTTTATATTTTCTGTGATTATTAAAATAGAAATCATTCATTTTTACCATTAGATGCTGGATATATTCACACACTGCGCAACTGCACAACTGTTTATACCCCCTATAAATGTGATTTCTACATAATAGTTTCCCTTTAAAAACCGGGAGCTGTGGATTTAAGCATACACATACTCTAAAATCAAATCAGAGTGTATGTACACTTGAGGCCTGTGAATGTGGGTTTATAAATGGTTCTAGCATTTGCTATTCAGGCCCCATTTCATATGACCCCCTACACCATTTTGTTCTGCTTCTGACTCTTGTATTTTTACGAAGTAACAAGAGTCAGTATGTTTCTGCTGGCTTGCCAAAAAATCCCATTTGCCTCAGTAAATCTTTGTGGTCACACTTTCCTGACGTAATGCCACTTGGATTGTTGGGTTGAAGTGTTCTGTTGAGCTCACTTTAGCCCAAACTAAAGCAGAAGTGCACAAGGCATGCTCGCACACATCAGTCTATAAGCTATAAAGAAGAAGTTGTCCTAAATGGCACACTAAAACTTGTGATCTTCCCCCGGGTCAACACTTTTGTAACTCGGCGCTTTTGGAAGCACTTTTTGTGATGTAATATTGCTTGCACTGTTGGCGAGAAGTCTGCTGGAAGCTTCAGCTGTTTAAATAGCCAGTGCTTTCCATCTTAAGTGGCTCTTGAACTCTTTGTGTGTGTGTTTGTGTGTGTGGAAGCTGGAAGAGAGAGTCTTTAAACTCACAAATGAGAAAAATATAGTCAGTATTGTGTATAAAATAGCTGAATAAATGAAAAATGCAAAGTCACCTAAACACAATTGGGAGTTTATGAGTCAAACGGCTAGATACAAAGCTTTCTAATCGGAATTTCTGAAATTGAGTTCAACAGTGTTTTAATCAGCGATTTGATAAGCAGTTTCATAGGCACTGGATTTTAGTTCAGCTTTTAACATGTTGCAGCCACATCTTCAAATTACAAAGCTACTGTAAATGATTTAAAGTTCATTTATTATTATTAATTAAATGGTATTCTTTTCTTAACCGATCGTAGACTGCAGGTCAATGTTAATGTAACACTGTCTGAGCCAAAATGTCCAAGCATGGGAGCTCTGCAGCGCTGCGTTAGCTCACCGGTGTTGTTTGCTTATTCTAATAGATACATTATTAAATTCTCATATGAAACTGCCATCTTAGGCTTATTGAATAATAGCAGAGATTTATCTGAATATCTTTCAGAGATTGGAAGATTTGCGAGATGGTGGGATGATAACCTTCTAGCTTTGAATGTCAGTAAGACTTAACTTAATAAGATACATCATCAGAGCCTAGTTTAACAACTTGTCTGTGCAGCTGAGAACTAAATTAGTCAGTTTGATTCACACTGCTTGGAAAATTATTGGTGTATCAGAGCAGATGTCACTGCAGCATATTTATGAACAGGACACATTAAGACATGCTAAACAAATTGCCTGTGACTTATAACATGTTCTGCATAATGAGTAGGAGTTGTTACCTTTGGGGAAAAGGTTTAGGCCCAATCCCAATTCTACTTTTGTACCCCTACCCGTTCCCCTTGGCTCTTGAAACAGAGTGTGGAGGGGAAGGGCTTCAGAATTTATCCCTAAGAAATGGGACAGCATTACAACACCTGCACGCATCATCATATGTCATCGCGATCTCTTACTTCAAATGAGATCGACGATCGTGACTGCTCTAGTTATTCCAGTTGTGTTATTTCTTTATTTCTTTTGGTATTTATCTTCAGAAAATCACTCAAGGCAACGATATCATGTTATCATAACGATATAATGTGGCTCGTAACTATACTGTGCATTTACACACTGGCCATATTCATCTATGTAAACACAAGAAAACAACATTAGCGTTATACCAGACACTGGAAAAAGCTCATTCCCAGTCACTAGAAATTTCTGACAGGGCATTCGTGTCATCGAGTGTCAGATGTGAAAGTATGCTGTGGGACTACTATGCAGGAGTTATTATTAGGGATTATAGATAGCGTAATTTAGCGGTTTTTATATTAGCTTTTTTTTTAAAGCATGACGGTAAAACATGATCGCCATTATGAATGTATTAAAACATATATATTTTTAAATAATTTGTGCATCTCCTGACTTCTGGGTGAAGCTATGCAGCCGTTGTAGCTGGTGTATTCTGGGAAATGTTCTTACCTCTTGGTTTCGAGTGTCGTCCTGAAAAATCTCCCTTTCGAGAGGTAGCTAGCCCTTTCCCTTATCCCTACGATTCAAACAAAAGAGAATTGGGACACCTGTACCCCTTCACGTGAATGGGAGGAAGGGTGAAGGGGTAAAATTGTGATTAAATCGATATAACTCATTTTATCCGATGAGCATTAAGCTATTGAATAGTGGTGGCTTAGACTGATAGTGTTTCTTTTTTGTTTATTTAGATGTATATATGGAAGTGGGTATGTATGTTTTTGGGGGTGGGGGTATAGATTTATTTATTTATATACTCATCTGTTTTTCTATGTATGTGATGACAGCAGCTGGGGGCAAGAGCCCAAGACAGACTTCCCTAACTGGGACAATAATGTTTTACCTACCTAGTTTAATAGTTAGACTGATTAATCTTTGAATAAAACAAACAACAAAACGAAATTTAAGCATTTGTATTAAAAATCATTAAAAAAACAAAACACTTTATTTGGAACATACTGTAAGTTGGCTTTATAGACAGTATTGCTTTAGAGGCCTCATGGATGTTTAGCTGATTGCTCTGAAATAAAGCAAGTTTATGAGAAAAATAAAAATCACAGGTGTTTCTGTAATGAATCTAAAACTGTATTTGGAAGGCTATGGAAAATATATATATAATGGCTCAATATATTCACTTCCGGAAGCATAATAAGTGTATTTTAGTTTGAAGCAAATGAAAAATATATATATTACAGGCCTTGAAACCGTTACATCTGCGACTCCATTTCATTTGCAGCACCTCTGTGGCACAAATGACAATCCCCATCGTAGACAAAGCGATGTCTGTTGTGAAACATTCTTGAAGATAGTAAGTTCAAGGTCAGTCATTGGAAAAGCAGTTTTTTTCTCAGTCAAATACTGATTCTTGTGAATGCTGCAATGTCCAAGTGTTAAATTCTGGTTTACTCCCAGATTTTCCCATGCTCTAAAAAGTATTGTGCTGTTCATAGTAGAACTGTAGGCTGTTAAGATTGTCTTTCACTTTGCAAAGCTTCCAATTTTGTGGATTCTGCGGCGACTTCCTCTGCTGTTTCTCCACAAATCAAACAAAAAGACGATTCAGAGAAAATATCATGTGAAAGAGAAATCACAGTGAAGAAATTAGGGGTGTGTGATGGTGTTCAGCAGTGTTTGCCCCCTTATTGATTTTTTTTGCATTCCTTTTTCAGCCACAAGGCTATGTACAGTAGATATTGTATTTAGTTTTCTATTAATAATGAAAAGCTTCATTTCAAAAACAGCATGATGTGTTTACTGGTGTTATCTTTCACTTGTATTTAAATTAGTTTGATGATCTGAAATATTAAAGTGTGGGAAACCAAAAATAAGAAAGGAGGCAAACACTTTTTCACACCACTCTAAACATGTTTTTGCTAATGATAAAGGATATTTTGCTTAGTGTTTTATGCTCCTGTCATAGATAAATGACATGATTAAATGTCAGTAAAAGACCTATAACTCAGTCCTGGAGGGCCACTGTCCTGCAGAGTTTAGCTCCAACTTAGCTCCAACACATTTGGCATGAAGTTACTAACATATCTGGTAAGAGTTTAGGTGCGTTCGACATGAAGCACGGCTACAGCCGAGATTAGCCGAGCGCAGGTGGGGGCCGGAGTTGAAAACGGAGCCGTTAAGCCGGACAGCTGGACACTTAAAGTTGCGGCAGTCATGATGACCGGTCACATGGCTTTACATGTATTTAAATTTATAGAAATAAAACTTTCCAATTTGATTAAGTCTTAAACGGTGATTAAGATTAATTTGGATAATGGAAGCATTTTCAAAAAAGCACTTTAATCTAAAAAGACTGAACAAAAAGACATTCCTAAAATAAGTGAGCTACACTTGAAGTAGAAGTTTCCCAGAAAGAGCATGTACATCAATGTCACTTTTGAAACTTGTGTATAAACGGCCTGACAGGAAAAATATATAAATTTTATAATCGTATAAATCATTTTATAATTATTCAATAAAGTAGTTCTTTAACTTGATTTGTTAAGAAAGCTTTAGGGTGGCAGAATCAGTGATGCTAATTATTTTATTTCAAGTCTGTAAGACTTAAAAAAAAAAACATTTATATTCATAAATGGTCATAAAATATATATATATATTTTTTATGTTGTCTCCACAGTCCCTCCAAAATTAGTCTATAAGTTTCTTGTATTCATTAATTCATTCAACCATGGTGAAAGCATGGAGAATAAAGGCTCTTGCTTTTGCACTTCTTTATTTAGGACACTGTGAGAATCAGCTTCTCTCCCATGGTGCACGACAAAACAAAAAAAAAATCAGCGACTTCCACAAGGGGGTGTATTCCGACAGTAGTGTCCAAATGTCGTGTGCAGTGGAAAGGCGGCTTCAGGCAGCTACAAAGTCACTCGTAGTGTGAATGAGGCATAAGACAGCGGATCCTCCCTGTCCATTTGATTGGACAGAAATGCTGATTGACGTCATCAAGATTGCTGATTCACATTTGTCATTGTTTCGAAGCACACTAACCTTAAAGCTAACATATTTATAATAAAATCCAACAAACTTCAACTGGATTTCATAGAAATACTAACACAACCGGTTTCATTTGTACGATCTCATTCGTACAGTTAAGTACAACTTGCTTATCATTTTGCATAAAAATGGTATGAATTTGTACAAATTAGCCAAATTTCTGACAATAAATACAATAATAAAGTTGGCTGATGCGATCGGGCGGGAACTTCAAAGGGATAGTTCACTTAAAAATGTCAATTCTGTGATCATTTACTCATGACTAGGGCCAGACGGAATCTACGGACATTTTTTGCGCAGAATTTTGTTAAAAATCTGCAGATTTATGCGGAATTATTTTGGGAGTATCATAAAACCTTAATATATGAAACCTTAATATATGAACTAAAAAGTAATACCTTTTAAACTTTTATTTAATGTTTACAATGCAAATCCAATTATACCCACTTTATTTGGAAAAACAAAGCAAGTCTCTCATATAATAAATCTACTAAAAGACAGAAAATATTACTTTACAATCTGTATTGTAAATAAATCATGAATATTTTACTATTAGTCAATAATATTACTGTAATTAATTTAAAAACTGAATAAATATAAATTACACACATTTACACAAGTAAAAAAACAGAATCAATGATGGGCTAAAAATCTGTGAAATTCTGCATGCGCAGATTCCGTGTGGGCCTAATCATGACTTTCCAAACCTTTATGAGTTTATTTTCTCTGTTGAACAAAACAAAATCATTAAGAAACACAAAAGACAATATTTAGAAAAATATTGGAAACCAGCATCTATTGACATCCATAGTAGAACAACCGGTTTCCATTCTTCAGAGCACTTTACCTTTGTGTTCAACAGAGGAAAGACGGTCAAAACAGGTTTGAACAAATGGTGAGCGAGTAAGTGATGAGAGAGTTAAAATTATTTTGTGAATTATTCTTTTATATTGGAATAGAAACAAAGCAAGGCTGTCTTTATGGGTTATTTGACATTGATAAAGCATGAATAAATCATTGGCTCATTGATTCGTTAAGAAGTAAAACGCCACCATTATTAGTTTGAAGTATGTGTGTGGTATTACTTAAATGTGTGTGTATACATTCCATGTTTTGTATTTTTTTTCTTCTGGAGAAAGTTTTGGTTTATTAGTTATTAATTAAATAATTATAATTTTTTTTAATCTAATAAGGTTAGTATTTTTAGGCTACAGATTTCCCATTGGCTACAGAACAAACCATTGTTGCAATGATTTGCCTGGTTAACGCCTTAACTCTGTATTAATGTAAGTAATGGCTAGGCCCATATGGAATCTTTGTGCACATTTCAGCTGATTTTTTTAGACCACTATTGAATCTATTTATTTACTCATGTAAATGTGTGTAAATGTATATATTAATTCAGTTTTTATATTAATTTCAGTAATATTATTGACTCAAATTCAAATGTTTAAATGATTTATTTACAATACTGTTTGTAATGTAATATTGGGCCTGTTTCAGTAAGGAGGTTCAACCAACTCGGAGTTTAAACTTGAACTCAAAGAGTTTTCGGTTTCAGAATAGCGGATTTGAGTTAGGTCAATCAACTTTGAGTAGACCAAGCGCGCACACTGCAACTATAAAAAGGCATTGTCAATGAAGCGCAGATATTACGAGGGACTTTGGCAACATCTTAAAAAAGAGATCACCATTTCTTTCACCAGCTGAACTTGATGTGCTCATGCAAAGTTATAGCAAATATGACCATATATTTAAAAAAGCAACACCACTGCATCAGGGAAACGGAGACAGTTCACGTGGGAAAACAGCTGCTCAAGTTAAAGCGTAATTTTACATTTTAAATATTTAAGTATAATAAAATAATTAATGTTATGTGTGACGTTTATACATTTTTTACACACGTTCCCACTTTTGTACACGTTTTAATAGATTTAAAAGTGCACTTGTGTGTGTCTACCTTTTTTATTGATCAAGTGATGGAGGTTGATATGACATTTAGAATGTAAGCAGAACAATATTCTTAGAAAGAATAATCCCATATCTAGTCACAGTACATGTCCCTGTCGAAGGTCAGTGAATTTAAGCTAATTATTGATTAAAAAAGGACAAGCCATTCTCGTATGTGACTTTGTTCTTTGTGTGACTGAAATGTAAGCAATAGCTATGTTTCCATCCAAATATATTAATTAAATTTATGTGCAAAACCAACACAATCTCAAGGCAATTCGTAACTTTTTGATTTAGTGGCTAATTCGTACGAATTCATACGATCTAATTCGTACAATTTAGTACGATTTGCTCATCCGTCAATGACAGTTGGGTTAGGGGTGGGTTTAGGTGCCACGCCTCCTTTTTAAAATCGTACAATTTCGTACGACTGAACTCGTACGAATTCGTACGAATTCGCCACTAAACTGTCAAAACGTAAAATACTTACGTTTTCTCGAGAGATCAGGCTGGCAAAACTGGAATAATGCATAAAATGTGCGAATAAAGCAGCGTTTCCATCCAATGAATCAATGAGAACAAAATGGTCACTTCCTGATTAAACGGGCACCGGATATCAACAGTTAAAACAGAATTTACTGCGGTAGAAGAAGCTGCGTCAATCTTTTCTTTATTTAATAAGAATACAGATGCTGACACACAATGAACACTTGGGGGCGTTTGAAGCCATAAGACGCAGAGAACAGACGCTCTGGAGGTCATTAACAATATAATAACATTAATACTGAAATGGTTAAGGTGTTTTAGAAAGAATGACCAAAACAACATTTAAGATGTGTTACAGTGTGCTCAGCCTGCTGGTTTATCCATTCACACATATTTTCATCATCATACGATCTCTTATAACAAACCTTTTTTTAATGCACATACTGTAATTTGTTCAGTAAAAGTGTTTCCATCGTAGTTTATGCACATCTTTTCTTTCGGATAAAAGTTTATCCTACTCAGTTATGTGCATGTTTTGATGCTTTTTTTTTAAATATGTGCATCATGACGTTTCCATCAATCGTTTTTATGCGCATCTCCAAAATGAGCATTAAAATAGGTGGGTGAAAACGTAAGGCAAAGGCGAGAAATACTGCTTCGTCTTTAAAAAAGGGGAGGAGACTGACAAAAACTTAGAGTTTAGAGAATAAAATCTGCTCCTGACCAGGTTAGGTTCACAGAGTAAGTTACCACAGTAACTGACTCTGAGTTAAAGTTACCTCTTTCAGAAACAGGCTTGACTTACCCTGCTTTTTCGAGTTTAACAAACCTGCCATTTTGAAACAGAAAACCCAGAGTTTTTCTCATTTCAAGGTTAAAATGCTCTGAGTTTTCACTTACCCTCTTTTCTGAAACAGGCCCATTATCTGTCTTTTAGTAGAAATATGAAGTAGATTGCTAAACAAGTGGATCTCATTGGATTTCCATTGTAAACCTTAAATACAAGGTAAGTGGTAATGTGGTAAGAGTTTAGATACTCTCAAAGTTATTCTGCATAAATCTGCAGATCTTTTACAAAATTCTGTGCAGAATAGCAAAAAATATGTAAGATTCTGTCTGGCTTTACTAATGGCTCAGGGTGGAATGCTGGAATAATAAGGAGTTAAACTAATTAACCTACAGTAGTTAAGCCTTTAAACTGCACTTTGAAATAAATACCAGTATCTTGCAAGATTACCAGAAATCATGGCAAAGGTATTGAGGTATCAGAAATGAGATGTTAAAACTATTTTATGTAAAAAATGTTGAAAAACAACAAGCAATTTCAATGACGATATTTTCATTGATCATAAATATCACACACCCCTGGAGGAAATGGGTTGTTTCAGTTACCTTTTGGTAGCACTGACATCCTAATGACTCTTTCACGTCTTTCACAAGTGTATTGAAAATAACTTTAAGTTGTCCATTTAGAATTCTTGATTCGCTCCCAAATATCTCCAGTTTGCTGTTAACTCTGCAGATTTTTCTGATGGTCTGCTGTGCCTGTGAGCAGATCAGGAAGAAATCAGGAGATGAGTGAACTCATAATGATGACAAATGACAAGTTATGACATAATTATACAGAGGAGTTAAAGTTGTATCTTTAAATACGAATGCTAACAAAGCCCATCTGTGTATAATGGCAAAAGCTGACCCACTAGCTTGACTTTGTGTTCTGGAATGAGTGGGAAAAGAAAGTTTGACATTTCAGGCCAAATCTTTAGAAATCTAAACTGAAAGAACTACTGCCTAGATGCCTTTACGGTCACATATTAGGCTGTTATGTGTTTGGACTTTCATTTTGAGTGAGACAATTGGCAACACTTGTACAGACTGAGTTCTGATTGACATAAATGCGTTTCTTACATTTGTTGCCTGTGACCTTGCTCGCACACCAACATTTCTGCTTGTGCAGTTTGAATTTAGCTGTTTAATTCCGTCTTCCTGAAAAAAAAGATTAAATAAAAATACATCAATTTTGTATTGGTGAACTTATAAATGGCCTAATAGGCTACATTTATAATACAATACAAGTCTATTTACAGAAGTAGTTTTATATAGTGGGATATTTTGTCAAATGACAATGTTCTGTAATCAGTTATGTACATTGTGTTTTGTTAGATTTATGTTAATTAGTTACAGCTTTCAATAAGCATCCAAATGGAAATAATAATTCAGAATACAAATTTTTAAAATGGCTATTGGGAAAATAAAAATACCTGACACTTAATTTACCATAATTTTACAATAAATTACATTTGTTATTACGTTTTATGCTAATATGTAATAATGTGGCGAAATATTTCGGCATTAGCCTATCCTGCTATAGTTGTATACAGTAGGCCATGTGTTTATTAGCCGTGGTTCATGGAAATTGCCATTTTGAACTTCACTAAGTGGCCTATTTTATCATATTATTACCAACAAATGTTGAAGGTACAAAGCAGGTAAGTATATCATATATTTATAAGTATAAGGCACAAATATTTCACATGCAGCCTACAGCTTGAAACCACCGTTTCACATCAGCCCCAGTAGCCGGTTTTAATATAAATGTAAGGCTTTTTAATACTCTATTAGAATATATAAATAAATAACTGCAAATACAAAATAATTGATCGTAACTTACAACGTAATCCAGCTTTATCACAATGATATTGCGGTAATCCTCGGTGATCCGACTTGAGTTGTGGTCACAGGAAAAAGCGAGAGGTAGTAGTATAATAAGCGTCAAAACAGAAGTACCAGGAAGATGCTGCAGATAAATAAATGCACACTGATAACCCTACAAAAATGGCACATTATTAGACACAGTTTCATTCACCCGAATGCGAGACATTAAAAACAATTTACATAACACTGTTATCTGGCCAACACCACGCGGGTGCAGAACAAAACGGCTGCACTTATTGGTAAACATTCCACGTGAATATGCCCTCAGTGAACATTCACTTTCATAATATACACGCTTTCTTGTAAATCACGAGTTTCGTTTTGATTGTAGCTTACAATGACCGGGAATCCCCCTGTAATTATAGCTATAAATACAAGCTTTTCCTGTCGTCCTCCTCCAAACTCCAGGCGCAGACACGGCGCGCTCGTCAAGGTAAGCGTACGCATTCATTCCGCTCCTTTCCTTCGTTGAGAAAGACTGCACTGGGACACTTGGTCAACTTTTTACATGCCATCAGCTTACCATTGGTCATTTTTGAGGCATGTTCACATTCAGACCGAAGCCGTCAGCGCAAACTCGTCTCAAGCTGGACACATGGAAATCCATTTTCTTTCCTCGTGAAATCAACCTGACGGTCAGTTAGATTGCCAGTTAATTAACCCGAACGCTTTCCTCGTCTTTCAGCCATTGAAGCACTCATAATCCAGAGAAAATAAACTTCTGTCACCGGAGAATCTCATCGCTTTCGTTTTCTCTCAGCATGGATGGGGCTATATCGCTTCGAGCCATGCAGAGCCGCGCGTGTGGACCGAGTGGAGAGGGCAACTTGCCGAAAGGAGTGGCCTTCCCGGTTTCCACATGACATATTGACAGATGGTCATTCTGGTTTGGTCGCATTGTATCGTCGGAGAACGTCGAATGCGCAACTGTATCTTAATTCGATTCCAGTATGGACAGCAGGTTTCATTGTTTAATTCATTTAGGATATCCCACATATGGTTTTAACAAATCATGATGTGTTACAGGTTCCAATCACTCCTGCAAGGGCTTCATAACAGGTGCAAGACGACTGAGATTTTTCATTTATCTTATCTTTTAAAAAGGGTGCATGCTAGATTGGTAAGTTTGAGAGGGATTTGAGTGCATTTAATTACTTAATTTTTTGTTTATTTAAAAGTTTTGAATCATGTTGCACGGATTGCCGGACTAACAAATCTCACATAATAGGCTAACCTTAAAATAGGCGAATAAATTAAAGGATTAAGCAGTTAGGATTCAGTATTACAGTGCTAAGCATATATAAGTACAGCCCTCACAAATCTAGCTTTTAAATTCATATTTTTAATAGGAAGCTATACAATATTATGTTCGTGCATGTACATTAGATTAGTCAGTACTGAAGTCAAGTCTGGAGCTTATCTAACAAAATGACTTATGATAAAGGTCCAAAAACTAGTACACCCAAAATTATGTTATAGAAAAATATTAAATATCAATTTTAAAATGAGGAAAAATCAAGAGATGCAAAAAAAGAAATTTTGTAGGTTGTATTTTTTTTTTTTTTTTAGATATTTTGCAAAATATTCTTTTAATAAATATATCTGTTTAATAAATCTGTTTTGTTTAAATGCACCAAAATACATTGCCTGTATTCACTGAGAAATGGATACAAATATTACATTTTAAAATGGGGTGTCCTCAGTTATGCTGAGCACTCTATAGGCTTTTTTAACACCATGCTAGTTTCTACATGGCCTGAGTTTAGTTTAATAAAATCGAAGATCTTTGAGAACATCTCCAAAGAGGAAAAAATGTTTTTGAACACAAGAATACTGGATGAAATGCAGACATCAAAAGCATAACAGTAAAAAAAATCACTAGCATTTTGGTTTCTACATGTTAGGTCTGCATGTTAACCATGCTGCTTAAAGGATGTTTGCTCAGAAAACATTTTTAGTAGAATATTAATCGGCCTATTTATTTATTTATTTATTTATTTATTTATTTCAATTTATGCTATATGGATAGGCTATGACAAAACATCTTTAAAGCTTAATATTGTAATGAATGGAAGAAATGTTTTTGAGCTTGCATATGCAATACAAATGTAAAATGTTTTTTGAGTATTTCTTTAATGATAAATAAATATATAAATTGTTAGTTAAAAAGTAAATATTTCAAAGGCTTCACTTTGATAATCTAAAATAAATTTTAATAAAGTTTTAAAAACTTTAACAAAAATATGCATATTGGAATTAGTTACAAAAAAAATTCAGATGGCACAAAAATTACTTTACAAAGCACAAATAGCCATCAATAAATAACATGCATTCACTTTGATTATTTGTGATTTCAGTTAATGTGATATATTGTAAACTTTTGAAAATGAGATTAAGCAACACAATTTCATGGCAATTCGTAATTTTTTTATTTAGTGACTAATTTGTACAATTTAGTACGATTTGCTCATCCCCCAATGACTGTTGGGTTTAGGGGTGGGGTTAGGTGCCACGCCTTCTTTTTAAAATCATACAATTTCATACGACTGAACTCATACGAATTCGTACGAATTAGCCACTAAACTGACAAAACAGAAAATAGTTGCGTTTTCTCGTGAGATCAGGCTAAACACTATTGATAAAAATATTTCAAATCATCAAAGATAAATGTAATGTGTGCATTATTGCTCACAATCTCCAATTCACATGCTTATTACCCAATGTTGCACCACTAGCAAACACAGGTGTTCAAGTTCAACTGAGATTTAGTTCAGAGTAATGAATTTCTACAAATGCACATGCAAGTCTGCTTGCAAGTATATAGTAGCCTCTTTGTTGTTGTTTTTAAACAGTTGCTATATATATATATATATATATATATATATATATATATATATATATATATATATATATATATATATATATATATATATATATCAACAGAAGTCAGAATTATTAACCTCCTGTTTATTTTTTTCCCAATTTCTGTTTAACGGAGAGAATGTTTTTTCAACACATTTCTGAACATAATAATTTTAATAACTCATTTCTAATAACTGATTTATTTTATTTTTGCCATGATGACAGTAAATAATATTTGACTAGATATTTTTCAAGACACTTCTATAAAGCTTAAAATGATATTTAAAGGCTTAACTAGGTTAATTATGTTAACTAGGCAGGTTAGGGTAATTAGGCAAGTTATTGTATAACAATGGTTTGTTTTGTAGACTATCAGGAAAAATATAAAGCTTAAAGGAGGTAATAATTTTGACCTTAAAATGGATTTAAAAAATTAAAAACTGCTTTTATTCTAGCCAAAAAAAACAAATAAGACTTTCTCCAGAAGAAAAAATATTATCAGACATACTGTGAAAATTTCCTTGCTCTGTTAAACATCATATGTAATTAAGTCACATTAAAATACCAAGCTTAATTCTACTGACATCCCGAAGGAAAATTTTCAGCTTACTAGACAACCTGACAGATAAAGATTTCGCTTAGCGTAACCATGCTTGCATTTTTAGCATTTATTAATTTAATCTCAGATCCAGTGGAAAACAGTTGTGGATGAACTGAATTGCTTGAGCAAACAATTTGAATTTCCACCACAAATCTCAAAACAAAAGTTTGCTCCAGAATAGAATGATCTGTAAGCCTTGATGAAAGGGTCTCTGTCCTAGCAGCTGAGAAGGATTTTTTCTTTCAGTGTGTTGCTGTACAGTTGCTATGGTAAACACATTTGTTCCCACCTTATTGCTAAACAGTTGCTAGGATGTTAGGTGTGTTTTTTCTACTGTAGGTTGGTCAGATATGCCCAATTACACGCAGAAATAACAGTAATATATTGCCAGTACAGTATCAAAACATGAGTAAGGCACATTTCATTTACACAAATGGATGAGAAATTGTGGTAAGAGCAGAACAGTAGCATTAATATGCGTATTCTAGATTTATCCTAGTATTCGGTTTTTCGAGTTTTTATTAGCAGGCTGCTAAATGCTTGCTGTGGGTATTTTCAGCATTTTGCTCTCCAGTTTCTACCAGAGCTGCATGATGCTGGGAAAACAATAATAATAAAGTAAAATAAAACAATATGTCTTACAATATAATAATTTCCTAGAAAGAAATCATTAATGTAATGATATTAAAATAAAAAGGTAAAAAACATTTAATTCATTCTAATCCACACACACACACACACACACACACACACTAAAAAACTGTGACAAGGTGCAAACATTTAGTCTTTAAAACACTATGGATGAGTAAAAAACTGACTCTATTCTGACTCTGATTGGCTATTGTCAATTTCCTCATCTCGACTCCCACCATTAGTAGGCCTATTTATTTTCAGACCTAGGTTCAGCTTTGGGTCCTTCAAGCCAATAGGGGAGGCCCCATCTGATTGATAAAATTGAGATAAATAACCATGCGTAGTGTAAAGTCAATGTAATTTATCACACTTCTTTGATATGTACATATATTGCAAATAATATTATCGTGATAAAGATACTGTTGCATTATATTGTGCAGCCCTATTGACACACAGTAAAACGTGTGTTAACTAACAGTTTTTTATTTTGTGACTCACAGGTGTTTTCTGTTTATTTGTGGTTATAAATTGCAATATGGAACCTCCATCTTGGCTCTGTTGACTTTCGCTGTTGAAAGATCAAGGTCCCATAATGTAATTCAAAACGTACATTAAAGGGGGCCTATTATGTTCCTTTTTACAAGATGTAAAATAAGCCCCTGATATCCCTACAGTGTGTATGTGAAGTTTCAATGCCCTCTTTTGCCCACATCCCCCTACTTTTGATCTTTTTATTTTTACCAATGCAGTTGCTGTGATTTTAAGTGTTTTTAGCATGTTGTGCATTTGCTATTGTGTTTTGTCATTTTGTACTGTTGCTGTGGATATTGTAGACGTTTTGTTCAGCATGTTGCTATGGTGAAAAAAAAACATTTATGTGCAATGATTATGATTTGAAGGTGTTTTTATCATGTCGCTATACAGTTGCAGTGATTTTTATTATAATGTTTTTAGCATGTTGCTAAGTTGCTCTGCAGTTGCTAGTGTGTTTGCATTTTATTTTATTTCAGTTTATGCATTTTAAATGCTTTTTATCATTGTGTTGCAGTTGCTATGATGTCTTACTGTTTTTAGCATGTTGCTGTGTATAGTTGCTATGTTGTTCTGGGAGAATTTTTAAAACTCAGTTCGTCTCTCATGCAGTTGCTATGGTATTCCAAATTATACTTCAGTAATACTGCTAGTATTACTACCAATATTACTACAATAACTTCAATAATACTACTAATTTATTGTATTTTATTTAGCTGTTAATATTTAGTGTGTGTTTATAATTTTCAAGAATTTTAATTAATAACATTTGATTGATATATTCTCCTAACCTACCTTTAACCATTGCAAAACCCATTGAAATGGTTAACCTGGATCTTGTTATTCATTTGTTATTATTTATTTACTATTTTATTTTACATAAAAGCTACGTTCTGTGCATTTAGAAGATGTACAGTATGCAAATTAGTAAATTCAAATAATACAATAGCTACTCTACAAAAACAAGCATAATGAACAGTTTAGGCCAGGGGTGCCCAAACTTTTTCGTATGAAGGGCCAAAAATCAAATATCATTGAGAGAAGTGGGCCGAAGGTGAATATACCATCATTTATTTAATAATACTTCAAAATAAATAGAAAAACATTACTTTAAATTGTAATAACTAATGCAGAAAACATTTTTAAATGATAACTTGTTGCGATAAAAACAGAAACAATCACATTTATAACACAGTGGACTCTGCCTTTGCCATCATTTGCTCAAAGTCTCCGCATTGTCAGGTGACAGTGTGCGTACATTTAAACTAAATCTGATTCATTTACACCATTTAATTAAAACAATTAATTTCAGTTGGCTTTTAACAATAAAACAGACAAATTCTTACATTAAATTTGAATTGTCAATCTCAAAACCATCCCCATCATTCTGACACTTTTATCAGATGGGATGGCGGGCCAAACCAAAGGTTACCATGAGCCATTGGGCATCTCTGGTTTAGGCGAAAATCCCTTGAAGAAGATGACAGAAATGATCAAACTTTTTGTTTTAAAATGCTTGTTTAACTGAATAAAGTCTTACACATCTTTCTTGAGTTCTTGAGAATTTTGAGATTCACACAAGATTGTGACATAATGCTGGTTTTGGCAGGTTTCCTCCTCATAATAGCAGTTGGTTGTACTGCAGTTCTTGAGTGAACATGAAAAGCAGAAAAAGAAAATGCAAGTGCATGTATTTTAACTTCAGGGACTACAACCTGAACAACTTGTCAAACAACAAGACAAAAATGACTGAAGAGCTTTTTGGTCTATTTTTAGTGATTACAGTTTAGACCATATAGTGTTTTATAATTTATGATTGAATTTTTTACATTTGATTACTAATACTAAAAGTACCTGAACATTTTGAAGCGCTAATTTGTTTTTTATTGTGCATATGTATTGTTACATGGGACTTTTGGTTGGTTGTTCTGATTCAGATTTATTACTAAATCTTTTATTTCAAGTTATGTTTTTGTAACACAATTTTATTTAAATAAATATGCTTCCTGTTTTTTTTTTCTTTAACTCTGCATATACTGTAATATTTGATACCTAACAATTTTATGGTTTTATTACAATTTATAAATGTGTAGTGTGTAAGCAAATATTTTTATAAAATTCTGCTTAAAATCTCATTAAATAATGGTATTATACACTCAAATATATATATATATATATTTTGCTTGTTCAAACTACTTGTTTAAAATGAGCTGAAACAAAACAATTATTGAGATTTCATTGGGACAACTTAATTTTTTTATGTTCAATCCATATAAATTTGTTAAAAGTATTAAGTTAGCTTAATCAGTTTGTGTTGGGACAACATTAATGAATTGTGTGGAAAAGAAAATCAAACAGAGAGTCTCAAAATCCTTTTGTAAGAGGAACTATTTTCTTTTGCCATTTATTCACAGCAGAAACAATTGCTACTTCAGAAACATCACCTTAGAGCTCGTATTTGAATGATTCTCTGGTGTACTGTCTAAAGCGATGAGAAAACAGTTGAATTTGCTGACATTTTAAGATTATAAGGCGGAATGGCATGAAATGCTTTCAGTCTCCAGAGATTTCCCAGTGTTTCTCTGTTGCAATCGGGAGATCACAATAATTAACCCAAAAAAGCCAAAGTAATGCAATCACTACCAGATTACTGTTGTGTTTGTGATAAGGAAAAATGCTAAACACATGCAGGTATTTCTTCTTTCTTTCTGTTTACTATACTAACGCTAGTCTGCAGTAACGGAAACAGTAGACTCATTAGAAACAGATGGCCATCTCTGGTTTTAAGAGTCCCATCTCACACTCAACACACTACAATTACTAGGTATAAATACAGCACTTCAACAAACAACTTGTAAGTCACTTCAATACAGCCCTTCAACAAACAACTGGTAAGTCACTTACCAGTTTTATAATGATTTGATCAGCTGTAGTTTAAAATTACGTTGGGGTTTTCGTCCTCGCTCCCTCTAAGGGCTTATTATGTGGTCTTTGTCGCCATCTTGTGGATTGACAACGTCAACCGTCTTTGGTCTATTCAATGACAGGCTAATCAGAAATTATAAATATTTAAAATAGGCACTATCCTTATAAATAAACTGCATAGTTGCAATCTAAACAACTACATTCTCAACTAAAAAAGCCTCAAAAGTACATTGTTGCCCAACAACAGCAATTTTTGTCAAACTGTAGAGTGTCCTTTGCTTGTCGCTGTATATACCTTGAGTAATACACAAGGGTGACAGGTGAAGAGGCTGGACGAGTGCTGTTTTATATATATATATATTCATCCATTCATTAATTTTCTTTTCGACTTAGTCCCTTTATTAATCTGGGGTCGCCACAGCAGAATGAACCGCCAACTTATCCAGCATATGTTTTTTTTACACAGCGTATGCCCTTCCAGCTGCAACCCATCACTGGGAAACAAACATACACATTCAATCACATACACTATGGCCAATTTTAGCTTTCCCAATTCACCTATAGCACGTCTTTGGACTTTTGGGTGAAACCGGAGCACCCAGAGGAAACCCACATGAACATGGGGAGAACATGCAAACTCCACACAGAAATGCCAACTGACCCAGCCGAGGCTCGAACCAGCAACCTTTTTGCTGTGAGTTGATCCTGCTACCCACTGCGCCACCGTGTCACCTCCATATACATGTTATATAATAACAATAACTACATTAATATTTAAGAAAAGATATATAAACATTAATGATCTTTAGAATGTGATTAAAATATGATTGGAATGCCCTTGCATTTGAGAATAGGAATAGACGAATAAGGCAAACCAAGCTATACGGTAACATCTGAGAAGCGTCTCATGTGGACGTAAATGTGAGCTTTACAAAAGGGAAATAAAGATGATGTGTAATTAAAATCATCACTCACAAGCTGTCTTTCAACTGCATGGTACCAGGATGACTTACAGTATTAGACAGGATTGTACATGTTTATAAAACACAATGTGATTCACTTGCTAACTATTTCTCCACCTTCATGGAAACAATGCTGTTTCTTTTTAGAAGGCCAGCAAACAAACAAACAAGAAAGTATAACAGGAAATAAAAGATATCAAAATGGTGAATCAGCTGTTTTCTTAAAAAAAATATTAACATTGTTCTTACATATGTTTAAGGAAGGTATATTTATATTTCGATATTAAGGAAAACAGAAAAACTGAGTTAACACAAGGGTATTTGTTTTTATTTTTGTCTTATATATTTAGAAGAAAATATTTTTTATACCCCCCCCCCCCCTCCAAAAAAAAAACAGCATTGATTACTTGCTGTATAGAATGAGATTAAATGTTTGTAAATCAGTTATTCTTAAACAGTAAAGCATACAAATATATTTTTAATATTAAGTGTTTCTATTCTACTTTTCCCCAATATTATGTACTAGTAAGATTATCTTCAAATGCCTAGTTATGAACAAAGCTTTGTTATTAGAGGGAAGACTGCAGTACCATGCAAAATGATCATTCATAGATGCACTGTACAAATAAATTTATAAATAAATACATATTTTTTTTAATATCTTTATTTATTAACACATTTTATGACAAAGAGCTATTTTCTGACAGGATCTGGCATCCGGGGCTAGATCTTTTTTTTTTTTTTTTTTATCTTGCGTGGATAGTGTGATTTAAACAACCTACACATTTAATATTATTGTTTATCATATCACCTGGCTGCACATGATTATTTGACTCATATGACCAATACATACAGTACCTTGTTGTTGTGAAGTGTCCCGATACAATTAACCAGATAAAATTGTAAATGGGCGCAGTGGGTAGCACATTTGCCTCACAGCAAGAAGGTAGCTAGTTCGAGCCTCGGCTGGGTCAGTTGGTGTTTCTGTGTGGAGTTAGCATGTTCTCCCCATGTTCACGTGGGTTTCCTCTGGGTGCTCCAGTTTCCCCCACAAGTCCCAAAACATGTGGTTTAGTGAATTGGGTAGGCTAAATTCTCCGTAGTGTATGTGTGTGAATAAGTGTTTATGGATGTTTCTCAGTGATGGGTTGCAGCTGGAAGGGCATCCGCTGCATAAAGCATATGCTGGATAAGTTGGCAGTTCATTCCGCTGGGGTGACCCCAGATGAATAAAGGGACTAAGCTGAAAAGAAAATGAATGAATGAATGAAAATTGTATATGAACTTTACTATAATATCACTTAAAAACATTGGACTGTTCAAAGTCTCTGCTTTTACAAACAAACAAACAAACAAACAAACAAACAATAAATGAATGAATGAATGAATGAATGAATGAATAATAACTCAAGTGTTATATGACAAAATATACAAAATATACCTGTACACCATAAATACTATAAATATAGATAAAAATAACATTCGCGGAACTAAAAACCAACATTCACTAGACATTCTAAAACAGGTCAATTGTTAGCACGGATGGAGTCAGTTGGTTTTAGCAAAAAGAAAAGGTTTAAAACACAAGCAGCATGTCATAAATATTTTACTTTCGAATTCCACCTGTTGGCGATAAGGGTTCATGAGTGTTTGGCACTTCCTTAAATACTTGAGCAGTAAGTCATAGGTGTACTGTGGTATCTCAGTTTTGCTCAGGTAATTCTCATAATTGTCAACTCTGAAAGCCTTGAGCGTTATATCAAATACCACACAATGCTAGCATACTTGGACTTACCTTAAATGACTTTACAGTAATTAAAGCACATCGATTTACCAGCTTTTATTTATTTTGCTGTCTCATTGAAGGGAGGGACATATATTAGTATTAATATATTAGTCAAGTATGTTAGTCACCCAAATATGATAATTATGTTATTAATTACTCACTGTCATGTCATTACAAACCCCTTGAGATTTTCTTATGTGTTTAGAATACAAATTAAAATATTTCAGATTAAATCCATAAGCTCTCTCATCCTCCATACACTCAAAAAATAGACTTTTGAAAAGATTTACTTTTAACATAATTGAACTAATAAATTGATATTTGTTAGCTTAACATAAATCAAACAATATATACAGTGTACATAGAGTTACATTGTATTTAATAATATCAATGCATCCAATGTGTTTGAAATGCTTCTTAATGATTCATCTATTGTGTGGAGTATGGAGTTGCGTCAATTTTGCCCCTGATTTTTAAAGAGCCCATATTATGGGTTTTTGAAAATGCCCTTCCATGTAGTGTGTAACACAGCTCTAAGTGAAGTGAAATATCCAGCTAAGGCTTAAATCTGTAAGTGTACAGTGTTTAAAACTATTGATTCATCTATAAAAGAGTCGACTCATAGTGCTTCAAACGAGTCATCTTGATAACGAGTCATTAGGTGTTTCGCGATGACGCAGCCACGAAACACAAGCCTCGCCAGTAGTTACGCGCGCAAACCAGGGAGATTTGAAACCTGCGGCCCCGCCCACTAACACAGAAAAAACACTAGACACACACACACAGACGCCGCCGGTCGAATGAAGTCACGCTGTGCTCAGATGGATTATATTGACAGTCTCTACCCAAAGATGAGTTGTGAACTGTGAAGAGTCAGTGGTTGAGGTTTATTCACTAGTGTAAGTAAGTGCGATTAAAATTGTTGCCTCGTTTAACTTGCAAATTATGTATTTATTGTGTTTTGTTACTTGTTAACCTGGTACAGTACACGCGGTTACTCTTTAGTAGAGAGAGAGAGAAAAAGAACAGGTCGAGTTTGTGACGCCTAGGGGCTAGGAGACAGGAGACTCGCGTCGCTTTCCCTAGTTCTTCTGAGGAGCGTTGTGTGTGTGTGTGTGTGAGAGAGAGAGAGAGAGAGAGAGAGAGAGAGAGAGAGAGAGAGAGAGAGAGAGAGAGAGAGAGAGACTCGCGTCGCTTTCTCTAGTTCTTCTGAGGAGCGTTGTGTGTGTGTGTGAGAGGGAGAGGGAGAGGCTAGGAGACTCGCGTCGATCTCCCCAGTTCTTCTGAGGAGGGTTGTGTGTGTGTGTGAAAAAAGCCTTACACTATGAAGCGCGTGTGCACTGTGACTACTTTTATATAGTTGATTACCAGCTGGGCATTTTACTCTGTCTCGTGCTGAAGCCTGTCACTGTCGACCAATCGCAGCAGGCTGTCATCGGTCCAATCAGCGCAGATTAGCTTCGCGCTGAGGAGGGGGTTGGGAACAAATGAATCGCTGAACGATTCATATGGGAGTCGTTGGGATAATTAGGTAAAAATAAATGCAGATTATAAGACCATCAAAGTGTTTTATGACCTTGCATGCATATTAGACTGTTGTTGGAGACCCTTACAACCTAAATATGACCCTATTTCATGTATAATATGGGCTCTTTAAGTAAACCTCTCATAGAATTTCACCTTTTCTACAGCTAGATATATTTATACCATTTTCATATCTTATAACAGATTATATCAAATAGTACTACATTTTAACAGATTTACAGTATGATAACATACAACATTTAAAAAAGACAACAACTGACAAATTAAATTAAATCAAAAGGTTACAAACGGTTCATGATAAACTAGACAGCAACAGTCCCGACTCATTAAAAGTCCAGAAAGGTATATCGCTTCTGTGGTTCAATCTAAGTATTATCAAGAGAACAATTTTGTGTTCACATAAAACAAAAATAACAACTTTATTCAGCGGGTTGTTCTCCTCAGTGTCAGTATAGGGTGCACGTTCATGAAAGTTCTGCGCTCTTCATGCGTCATGCCAGCCTAATCTCACGAGAAAACGTAAGTATTTTACATTTTGTCAGTTTAGTGGCTAAGTTTAGAGTTCATTCGTACGAAATTGTACGATTTTAAAAAGGCGTGGCACCTGACCTCGCCCCTAAACCCAACCGTCATTGGGGGATGAGCAAATCGTACCAAATTGTATGAATTAGATTGTACGAATTTATACGAATTAGCCACTAAATTAAGAAGTTACTAATTGCCGTGAGATTGTGTTGGTCATGCTCAGTCTTGCTACTTTTGTATATCCCGGATTCTGTGGTTTCTTAGTTCCAAACAAAAGAAGTCACACGCAGGCATCAAGAGTTTACGTTAGTGATCGAACTCATAAATGTGCACCCTATACTGACAGCAAAGAGTTGAAATTGTTGAATGAAGCAGTTATTTTTGTTTTAAGTGCCCACAAAAGTATTCTCTTAGCTTCATATTTCCATTAAACCTGAAGACACATGGACACATTTTGACAATGTTTTTGGTTCCTTTTAAACATTAAGTACTTGTTTTTTTTATTTTATTCTAAAAATTCTATTTGTTCTTACATGATTTGCCAGATTACAAACTTATTTTACTATTTTTTTCTGGCTGTTTGCAGTATATTCTGAATTGTGGATCAATAAAAAAAGAGAATACCAAAATCTACTCACTAAAAACCTTTGAAAATGGAGTCAATGTCAATCAATGTTTTGATATTTGTAAATACATACAAATTAGAGCATATTTAATAATAATAATAATGCATGGTTTGCATATTTAAACAGCATTATAGAAAATGTTTAATAAAATAATGACTATTATTTAAATGTTTTTTACCCTGTTCAGCTGCATTGTCAAGCCTTAATAAATTTTTTGGATATTGATTTATGAATTATAGTGCCTAAACAGTTAACTTTCTGTGATATTTGATGTCATTCTATACCCGAATGTGATTCCTTCACTTGTTTTGTTGACTTTTTGAGCATGACTGCAGTAAGCCGGTGTACTATGTCCACATGTATTCAACTTTAGCCTCCTCCCATATTATGACAATGTGTTTAGTTTAGGCAGGATGCAAATGACACTGCACGTATTGAAGCGTCAGTTCATGTTCGCTTTCTGTGTGCTTCAAGTTTTAGATCAGGGCAGATTATATAGCGTTTGTGCATATTATATTTATAGGCTGATACCGAATCCCAATTTGAGCAAGTTTCTAATTCCCTATAATAATGTAAAATATGATACTAATATGTTATTAATGTAATAGTAGGAAAAGCTGCGGTTTACTTAGGCAAGCTTGACTGAAATTTTATTTGGATGGCACATTTTATTGTTTCATGTCAAATAACTGAATAGCATGCAGTTAAAAAATCAGTTTATTATAGTTTGATTTTTGCATTATAATTGATCATTTTTACTTTTTGTTTATTTACCAAAATCAATAAAATGTATATACATTTCTATATGTATTTTTGTAGCTATTATATTATATTATATTATATTATATTATATTATATTTTAATGTGAAATTATAAATTATATATATATATAAATAAAAATAAAAAATAAACAGGGGAGCTAATAATTCAGGGGGGCGAATAGTTCTGACTTCAACTGTATATATAAAAAACTTATGAGATTTTTCACTCTGCTTGGTTATGGACATTTGGTAGCTACAACATTAGAAATACAAGGTATGCACACACAAACACACAAATGTAAAAAGCTAATTCTTTCTTTCTTTCTTTCTTTCTTTCTTTCTTTCTTTCATTCATTCATTCATTCATTCATTCATTTATAGTTTCTTTCTTTCCATAAGCACATATTTGTTTTGGTGTTACTTTGAGTATATGAAACTAAAGCAAACCCAGGCCTTTTTTATTTCGAATGGCGTCTCTTTACTGATGAAAAAAAGAGTAGTTTGTTGGATTCTGTCATTGTGCCAGATGCAATATTTCATTTTTATATTGACACTGCAGCCTGTTTGTCATCAAAATAATATGCAGGAGGCTTGCCATAGAAGTGAGACGGAAAGTGGAAATGTTATGTTAAGGAGTCACTGGCAAGACAGCAAATGTGAAAGTGAAATTAAATCATTCAAGATGTTATCAGTTGTATTGTCCTTTGTTCAGTGAAACCAAATGTTCTGTTAGACTACTATACGCAGATTACTAAAACAACAACAACCCAGAGACAGTGTAATCTGTCAATATGACTGACAGTCTTCAGATTTTCATCACTGTTAAAAAATTTACTGACAGACATTTTTCAGCTAAGAGATAGGCTGTCAATATATTTCAGTGTTAGCTTACTTAAAATAATATACACTAATAACCTATTTAAATGTCTGATAAATCAACAAATAGTCACCTCTCTTTTGAATGAAAACTTTCTATTGGAGGATATACTGTCTATATACATTAAATGAGTCAATAGCCAAAGCCAGAATTGGAACTTACATAAAACAACTTAAGATCATAATGTGAAAATTAGTACACCCCAGTGAATAAGGGTTTAATATTAAAGGGCTATTAAAGGGCACCTATGGTGAAAAATCTACTTTTAAAGCTGTTTGGACAGACATGTATGTAGATATAGTGTATAGACCAGGGGTGGGCAAACTCAGTCCTAGAGGGCCGTTGTCCTGCACAGTTTAGCTCCAACTCTAATCAAACACACCTGCTTATAGATTTTTAGTGATCTTGAAGACACTGATTAGCATGTTCAGGTGTGTTTGATTAGTGTTGGAGCTAAACTGTGCAGGACACCGGCCCTCCAGGACAGAGTTTGCCCACCCCTGGTATAGACAGTCATATTGGGGTGATATAAACACACCCAGTCCTTTTTTTTTTTCAAATGTAACAACATAAAAACTGTGGACCAATTGGAGCGGTTTTCAGATCGACCGCAACTTTACGTAGGAGTGTGGTCCCCCCGCCCACCGAATTGATTGACAGCTGTGCGAATTAACATGTCCCGGTGGTCACGTGTATAATCATATCAACAAGACCAGATGTGCGCAAAGCAAACGGGAATAAAAGGTCTGTTCAGTTTGCTAGGATCATCAATGACCCTCAAATGTGATCAAGAGTGAGTTTTACAAGTTTAAAATGTTTTAAAACAGAGCATGTGTGTAATGAATTACAGCGATTTAGCCTAGCTTTACTTCATCAGCACAGCCGCGTGTCAGAACAATTATAAAGGAAGATGCTTCAGTCCCGGTTTGTGAACGTTAAATCAGGTTTATTTTGTACATTAACATAACAGATATCCATACAGCAGTGGATATTAACCTGTATCCTGTCACATATGCGTGCAAACAGAGTGTGAAGCTAAACGCGCGCGCTGTCTCTGTCTCTCTGTGTGTGTGGGTGTCTGCGCTATTGGTGTGTGTGTCTGTGCTATGTGTGTATGTGTGCGTGTCCTCGCTGTGTGTGCGCGTGAACTTTGTAACGACATTGTGTGTGACTCATGGTTGCAACTCACAAAAAATGCATCAAACACTCATTGGTAAAGTTCGTACTGTAGTATTTCTCATAAACGCGACATGAGATCTGCTTCCAGAGGCAGCCGAGGGCGGCAATTGAGGCATGTTGCTGACAGGCACGTGGGAACGGTGGGCGGGGAGGACTAGCCTTAAAGGCCCAGTACAAAAAAACAGCAACCAGGTTTTACCGGCTATAATACTGACATTTCAGACAGCTATAACAAATACTTTGAAACTTTACAGACACATTCTGGGGACACAAAAGACTTATCTTAAATCTGGGAAAAGGGGTAACCTGGGTGCCCTTTAAACCAAAATTTAATAAAGATAAAAAATCAAGACAACCATTAGATTTAGTCCAGTTGAAATGTTGTAGTTTGTACTTTTGTTTATTACTATCATTACTATGTTATTGTTTTCTAGGTTTTATTTATTTTCTAGAATTTATATGTAAATTCCAGCCTGATCTCACGAGAAAACGTAAGTATTTTACGTTTTGTCAGTTTAATGGCTAATTCGTACGAATTCATACAAGTTCAGTCGTACGAAGTTGTACAATTTTAAAAAGGAGGCGTGGCACCTAACCCCACCCCTAAACCCAACAGTCATTGGGGGATGAGCAAATCGTACTAAATTGTACGAATTAGATCGTACGAATTCATGAGAATTAGCCACTAAATCAAAAAGTTACGAATTGCCGTGAGACTGTGTTGGTAAATTCATATGTGATTTCTATATTAAATTCTATAAATCAGAATTTATATGTATTTAATCTTCCTATTCACAAAGATGTTAGGTGACCACAATTTATTTTAATTAATAAACTGTTTAAAAAGCGAGTTTGAATTTAGTTTAAATGCACCAAAATATTTTGTCTTTATTCCCTGAGAATATTACGAAAATATTCATTTTCAAAGTACACATTTAGGTTGTGCACTGTATATGTGTGTGCAGTGCTTTATTCTAATTTATTTCTTTTGAATATCCTATTAAATTTCAAAAGAATATAAAAAACATTTATTTGGAAGGAGGCACAAACTGCCCCCGAGTGCTATACGGTTTAATACAGTGTATGCAACAGATTACATGTCGTGTCACTTCATTTTACGATCATGAAGGCTCAATCAGCACATCTTCTGCTGCCATAAACCAGCTTTTTTCTGTTAGTTACGCACATACTTTATGAAAGGCAAGTTTAAGTACATTGCAGATGAATGCTAAATACCCTCCCATGACTGTGAGACACATATTCATTTCGCCAGCTCAAATTCCCAGCCAAACAACAGACACAAGTGTGAAAGAAATGTACTGTAATTCTGTCAAGCAAATCTGCAACTTTCCTGCCCAGACAAGTGTGAAAAAGCAGTGTAGAAAAGCTGGTATAGGAACCAATTCCTGTAAACTCTTTCGTGAGAACCACTTATCTAAAAAATACAATAAAAAAACTCAACAATATCTAAATGACTGTGTCTGTTATAATGAAAAAATATGCATTGAAACATTTCAAAATAAATTAATTTTAGTGTTCATTTTTTTTTTCTGTGCAAATAATTACGTCTGGAAGAAAACGCATCATACTCTACAGCAGAACTTTTTGTTATGAAGGGCCAAATACCAAACTTAATTGAGAGTCAATGGGCTGAAGGTAAATATATCAAGCTGTATTACAAAGTTGCCAAGAATAATGTCCTCATTTATTTCAAAATTAATAGAAAACATGATGTTAATGATATTAACTATTTTATGTTTTTTTACATTTTGTGGTAAAGTTGTGGTGTATCCATTGAGCAACAAGATGTTCATTTAAAAAATTATTTACTACATATAGTTGAAACATTTAATCAAAGTTTTTTGTAGCTTAAAATTAAACAAACTAATGAAAATTTCCCTCTCTTCTCTGACGGGATGACCATCGTACAACTTTAGCCCGCAGGACCTAGTTTGGCCGTCTCTGGATGCTCTACAGTATTTTAAGAATTTTAAAGAAAAAATTTCAACTATTAAACAAATGTGCAGATGCTACTTCAGCATTACAGACTTTCAAGAGTTCACACTTAGCTGAGGATTGATTATAAGCTTGTTTGTCATGCTGTCCCGGGAGAGAGCCCTGAGCTCATAAGATCCTCGAGCCTGGGGCTCCCTCCCATTTGCAAGGCGTGAGGGTGAGTTTGAGCTCAGGTAGATCTCGAGAACTCCCCATGCTGTAGTAGCTAATGAACAGATAGTGATTGCTCTTAAGAGATAACTATTACTAGGTGAATGTCTATGGTGCCGATTTGGATTAGTCAATTAACTTAAGTTGCATGTTTTTTGGTGGTGGGAAGACACCGGGGAACCTGGGGGAAACCCACGTGAGCACGGGGAGAACGTGTAAACTCCGCACAGAAACATTGGCTGGCTTGGTAAGGACTAGAACCAGTGACATTATTACTGTGAAGCAACAGTGCTAACCACTAGGCCACCGTGTCACCCAAGGAGGAGGAGTAGGGGTGGATTCTTCAAAACTAAGATGGCTGTTACGTATATGGAATTTAGGGTATTTATAGTGGCTTAGGAATCATCTGATTGGTGAATAATAAATTGGATAATGCGGGACCAGCTGATAGCAATCATAAGCATGTGATCCTCTTGAAATTAGTTTATGCCTATGATTGACCATGGCTGGTTCCGCACATATCAATCAAATGAATCATAACATACTATAAATAACCTGAGTTTCTTACCTCAGTTATCTTTGTCTTGAAGAATCCCCCCTTCCACCTCTACTCCTCTTCCCTTTTCCTAGATAGGGCGGCATGGCAGCTAGTTGTTAGCACTGTTACCTCACAGCAAGAAGGTCACTGGTTCACGTTACTGTGCGGAGTTTACATGTTCTCCCCGTGCTCGCGTGGGTTTCCCTTGGTTTACTCCCACAGTCTAAAGACATGTGACATAAATGAATTGACTAAACCAAATTGGCACAGTAAATGAGCTCTTAGTCAGGCTTCTATTTATTCCTTTCACTCAGCACTTTATCTCTCCATAGCAAACCCAATAATCTGTCATAGGCCTTAACTAAACCAGGGGAGTTCTCGAGAAATACTTGAGCTCAAACTCCCCTCTTGCCCTTCAAAAAGGGAGGGAGCCCCTGGCTCTGAGGATCTTCTGAGCTCAGGGCTCTCTCTCGCCAAAAAACACGCCTTGTTATCAATCATCAGCTAAGTGTGAACTCTTGAATAAAGATTAATTGGTTAACGTTGAGGAGCTGTTTTGGTATTCTGCCACATCCACAAACATTTATCTCTGTGATTTTGACCGTTAATGGTGACGTCTGTTGAAAGAAGCAAAGTGTTCAGCAGAACAGATGACTCATTGTTATCAGCTATGGAAACTTTATATGATTTTCTTGCCAAAAGGAACACAACCTGACTGTGGACATCAGACAGAGGACTCTGAATGTGAAATATGATGTTATTAAAAGGTTAGATTTTGGTAACATCATTTTGTTAGACAGTAAGAACAGACAAAACATTGAAGATTTTTTTCTATAAAATGGCAGAATAATGCCTAAAATTAACATGTCTTTGGGGTGTGATTTAGCTCCTATTTAAAGGGCACCTATGATGAAAATCAACTTTTGTAAGCTGTTTGGACAGAATCGTGTGAAGGTATAGTGTGTCCACTGTCATATTAGAGTGAAAGAAACACAGTAAGTCTCTTTTTGAGGCCCACCACAATGTGACAGGAGTATGGTTTCCCCGCCAACCGAATTGATTAACAGACGAATATTAATATGTCTCCGTAGTAACACGTATAATCATATCCACATAACACTATGTGCACAAAGCAACTGGGATTAAAAGATCTGTTCGATCATTATCAAATGTGATCAAGAATGAGTTTTACAAGTTTAAAACGTTTTTAAAATCGTGCATGCTTGTAATAAAGACAGTAAAACTGCTACGTAATTCATCACCCCAGCCACATAGTGTCAGTACAGTTATAAAAGAAGACACTTCAATCCTGGTTTGTGAACTTAAATCAGGTTTATTTTGTACATTAACAGAATATAATGGATATTAATGTGAATCCTGTTACATTTTCCATGCAAAAACAGTGACAAGCTAATCGCACGTTTGTATGTGTGAGCAAACTTTATAAAGGCTTGAATTAACTCCACAACAAATATAACATAATTATTAGAAAAATTCTTAGTGTAGTAAAAAAAGATTTGTTTCATTCTTGTCTGTCCCTGTGCTGTTTATCTCCTACGTGAAGGCTACGGCTCTGACACGCACATGGGAACGGTGGGCGGGGAGAACCAGCTTTAATGGCATAGGCAACAAAAACAGCTACAATGCCAAAACAGCTCAAATTTCTCAGATTTAAAAAGGTATATTAAATAATCTGATGGGTATTTTGAGCTGAAACTTTACACACACATTCTGGAGACACAACAGATTTGTATTAAATCTTGAAAAAGGGTTCAAATTGGAACCCTTTAAGATTTGCAAAAGTACAGCACAAAGCTCAAACTCGTCCCACAAAAGGAGAAAGCTGATTCAGATGTCACTATGTGGAAATAGTTGCAGTACCCCACCCAAATGTCTATGAAAAGAGATGTGTACTTCAAAGTATTCAATAATGTCATGGGAATGCAAGTGTTCTACAATTGAATTTACATTTGTTTGCTGCTTTCTTCAACATTAAATTAATTGTTAACCCCTATCTATTTTTTGTATTTTTTACACATTACTGGCTGTCATGGTCACCAGCAATCCAGCCTGTGGAGATCGCTGGTAAAAACACAGATCTGCCATAATATAGACTATAAGGTCCTGTCATGCACTGCGCACACACACACCGGTTCCTAATTCTGGCTGACTGCTACTCACACAGCTAAATCTGCTCAAAGACGACTCTGGATTTGCCTGCATTTGGATCCGCACTTCCTTTGTTCAGCATCACTTCACATTACACTGGCCAAAAATAATCACCACATATTTCAAAAGAAACATTCTCATTTTATATAATATTACAGTCATCATTTTGCAATTTTAAGCACTTCCTAACTTGTATCATAACGTGTGTAATTGTTAAATTTATAGATTAAATTATTTTGCTCACACCCTAAAAGTAGCA
The DNA here is from genome assembly GCF_903798145.1 of Danio aesculapii. NCBI lineage: Eukaryota > Metazoa > Chordata > Actinopteri > Cypriniformes > Danionidae > Danio > Danio aesculapii. The sequence goes on from NC_079458.1 coordinate 19,190,787, forward strand.
AATTGGATTAAAGCTAATGAATGATCTGTGGGGTATTTTGCGCTGGAATCTCACGGACACATTCTAAAGACACCACAGATATATAAATAAAATATTATATATCAAAATTGGCATATTTTGAACCATTTAAGTAAAACTCTCAGATCGATTTAAAGAAAAAGTTATCAGGTGAGCAAAAACCTTTGCGGATATTATTTAATAAATCAGTGCAAATAGTTTGCACATCAAACTGATCATGTTTAAGCAGTTTTGTGTAGTTTAAAGAAACACACCAGTAATACATTTTTCATATATTTTTTTAGAGAAGCTGCTAATAGCCTGAAGGCCTAAGCCCTGTTTGTGAAAACAACCCTTTATGTTATTATTGGTACAGCTACTTGACATATCATTTTCAACTAAAAATAATGACTTTTAAACGAACTTATAAAAATGAAATACAGTTACACCATCTTCCTATAATAAAACCATGGTTCATTTATGTATGATGTGCACTGAATATTGTAATGTCAAGCCAGTTGGATTGCTGCCAGTTTTAATGTCATTCCCATGCTGACAGCCAAGGCAAATGTACTTGTCTGGAATGATTGACGTCTTTTTGTATAAGTACACCTTTCCCCTTCATTTTTTAGCTTAATTTAAGCTCTCCTGGGAACTTGGTATTGCTTCATCAAGATAATTATTTGTGAAAATCTTTTTCTGCCTATTCAGACGATTTTTGTTATTACCTAATTTCTCTTTAAACTCAACAGAAGATTATTCATTTCTTCTGAAACCAGTGATCAGTGTTGCACAATATGTCACGAAAGTATCTTTATTACTTTAATTTTTAGACCGCTTATAGGCCACAGTGACACTCGACGGCAGATGATGTTTCAGCAACAACCAAAAGATGGCGCTTTTGTAAGTGGGTATCTTTATAAATAAGTAACCTACTTGATCAAGTTCAAAATGTGTGTTCCACCAGACAAAGACATTTATAGACAGAAATTCCATGTATTTTCCATCAGTTCAGTTCAGTTCAGTTGAGTATTGGTACCTGTAGTTTTTTTTTTTTTTTGTGCAGCAAAGTTTGGCATTTGTTTCAAACAGAGAAGGGCAAAAATACATTGAAATGTATTTTAAAATAAAATACCAAATACCACAATTTTAAGTGTATCAAAATAACTACAAAATACAGCAGCCGCAATGTGTATCAAAATAAACTACTGTATTTTGAAAATACTACAAAATACTTTTTCAAGGGAGTTTAACATTTCATCGCAAACCTTCAGTATTCCATCAATCCCTTTCCCATTAAACCGAGTTAGTGAAGTAAACAATGTTTGATAACAACAGCTTTTCTCTTAGCAATTTTAAGTCAGCTTCTCAGCGCCTCATTCACCTCTACTAAAAATGAGTAGATATTCATAAAACATGTAACTTGTCTTTCTCTTTGATTTTAGTATAGATTTTGTACAAATTTCATACAGAAAATTCTGTCTTGAAAATGATCTCTTTAATCACTGTATTAATGAGATAATAAATAGCACTATATCTCTTGATTGTGAAAATTGCCACCATCTCTTAAAATTGTTACATTTTAATTTTTTTTGCAATTAAAATCTTTAATATTCTATGTAAAATTATGATTTCTGAAAACTTCTAAAATCTCCAGTTAAAATCATGTTTTTTTGCTATTGCACTCTTCAATACACAATATAAAACATAATAGCTATCTGTTTTTGCTGCCATAAAACTTGAGTGACCAGTATTTAGACTGGAGTATTATTAAATATTTTTTGTCTCATACTGATTAAGTTATTACTGACATTTAAACAGCCAATGAAGTATTATAGGAATCACCACTGTACAACTTATTTATGTTGTTTGTCTTATTATGTCTTGCTCCCGAATCTACCCCTGCTATTTTTCTGTTACTTTCTTTATATGCGATGCATAATTTCCATCCATACTCCAAGCAATGATCAACTTCATTGATATCCCTCAATTCTAGTCTGATCTCAAGCCTTGGCATAGTGTGAGAAAGCACCAATGTAGACTTTTTACAAAGTATTCTACAGTATTTTAAAAATACAAAAATACAAGACACTAAAATATTTTGATACAAAATATAAACCCATTATCACCAAACCTATCAAATACAAATTACAAAATACTATTTTGTATTAGAACTTCCTGTCGTGTTTGGGTCAAATCTGACCGATTTACAGCTTAAAACACCTGATTGCCTCAAGGCCTTATGATATTCTCCACACTATGCACTTAAACATATTAAAGTAATGATCACCTCTTTTGTTGAATTTTGAGTTTTTAATCAACTGTGTTATACCTGTGGTGTTCCCGGTCAAAAGTGACCACCATAGAAAATGAATGGGTAACCAGACTATATTCAACCATCAAACAGAAAACATCCCCAACTCACACCACCCCAACTCACTCACTCACTCACATTTTAGACTGAACAATATCTTTTGCGGGCTCACATCTCTTTCCCGATCCTCCCACGTGATTACCTCCATGACATTACATGTTCATTTTGTAATACATTTTCAGTGCCTATTTGTATTTTCAATGCAGTTATTTTATGTCTTATTTTATAAATCCATGTTAAACACTAGCTTGAGACATTCTTCACAGCTAAAGAATGTTGAATACATATTTGGTGGTGAAAAAGTGCTTTATGAGCAATTCAAGAGCATTTAAAGTGAGCGGTCAGTTTTGACCGGGAACACTAAAGTAAGGGTCAAGAGGTAAACAGGACAGGAGGGTTAAAATACGTAGACCTAATTAAAATACATGTATCAAAAATACTGTCCATCCCTGGTTACAAACAATTAAATTACACACACACACACACACACACACACACACACACACACACACACACACACACACACACACACACACACACACACACACACACACACACACACACACACACACACACACACTTACCCACATATACAGATAAAAAAGAATGTACATACAGGTTTAAAAGACATTTAAAAAGTACTTTTCATGTGTAAATCCTCGTGAATAGTCATGGTGAGTATATACCAGGGCTAGTTGTCACACCTTTTACTCACATCAAACATTCTCACTAAATCTATATTTAAATAATGCCAGTTTTTGTAAAAGCCTACCATGACGTCTTGGGAATGAAAACAATCCCATAAAGGTATATATTTAACTAAAACATGTTATAGTGTTTTTTAAAGAACAAATCCTTGTATCTGTGATTTCACACAGTAATGGTGGAAGTGTGACAAAAGACGCTGCTGAGCTCCAAAAGAATGATGTCACCTGAACTTGAAGAACCTAGCTGCGCATGCGCGGGTCCCAGTCAGCGCTTATCTTTTGTGACAAAGACAGACGTATCTACATCTACGACAAATGTGTACAAAAATACATAGAATTGGAATAATATTAAAACTTATTTCAAAACAGTGGTGTTTTAGGGATTTTGTGTCAGTTGTAGAAGTCCTTCTTTCCTTGAGCTGCTGTCATATGTTATTTGCAGGTTAAAACCTACTTATTTTCTGGATTTGTTCAATTGTGTATTATTTTATAATGACAATAGGTTAAAATTTGACTTTCTTTTGACATGCAAGATATACTTAACATTATTTGTATATTTTCAATTAAACATTCATTCCTAGTCTACATTCTATATCTATATTCTATAAATGCACCGTAATGAACACATATTTTACAAAAAGAGAAATACAGTTAAGGTATGCCTAAATTATCAATAAGCTGAAATAAACCAATGATAATTAAATGTGACGCAAAAGCAGCTTTTCGGTTTAAATCGTTTATGCAAAATAAAGAACAGGTGTGTAAAACATGCTCAATTGCTGCCAGAAGATGGTGCTCTTTGATTGAGCAGAGCTCGAGACCTGCGCGTGTGTATGTGTGTGCGTATGTGTGTTTGTGTGTGGATGAAGTCTGGATGGTTGTGCTTCAGAAACGGCAGCATCACCGCGCGCTCTGCCTCCGTTACCTCCACGCGAGCCGCAGCGATTCGCTCTTTCAGCAGCTGATGCTCGTTCCTCACTGAGTCAACAACAAGACAACAGCTATTTTCCTGTAATAACCTGACCAGGGCATGAACGTGGGATTCTTATTCAACTGAATTTCGGATTTAAAGCGGAAGAGAGGAGAGCGTTTGTTCCCTGGACATCATTTGGTGAGTCTACAATGTCATTCCATCGCACTCAGTGTTTGTTCGCGGGCTATAATGGACTCGTCCAGGTTCGCTCAGATCTGTTTGAAGATGCTTGTTATTTTGGTTAAGATTGAGGAAAGTAGCACATAATGCAATTCCAACAGTCCTGCCTCAGTGTGCTGAAAAAAATAGAAATAAAAAGAGCCTGTGCTCAGTTTAACATTAGATTTTGGCATCAGCTCATTTGGAGAGACTGACCCAAATCTGAAATGGAAGGTGGGTGAGTTGAGTGAGTGGAAGAAAAATGAGTATGTTATAGTTAAATTTTTGTTTGAAACACCATAGCAAAGCTGCTAAATGACATGTCAGGTAAATATAATTTTGCAAAAGTATTTACATTCTCCTAAATAACTTGGCCTAAATGAGATGGTCATATACTGTACTTTAAGTAACTCAGAGTTTAGGCAGAACATCCATTTTGAAAATCCTTTAAAATGCCACGAGGTCTGCTAGTACATGCCCACAAGCTCTGTTTGGTCCCTTTTCAGCAGTGTCAGACTGAATTTCAAGATGTTCCTATAACTATTGCTTTAATATAGAGAAATATACATTTATAATTAGGCGCAGGATGTTTCTGTAGACCTGAGGTGCAGGTGTAAACCTTTCATACTAATTAAAAGCCTCATTTAACCTTGGCGTCATGTTCAAGTGCTGCTTGAAGTGACGTTACGCTCTCGGTGTGCCCATATGTCAAGCCTATTGTTGTTTACAAAGACAACTGGCATTTCAGGTGTGAGTATTTTACAGAGCTGGCAATGAGGTGATGAAGTTTTTCCATTAGGAGGGAATGCTGTATCGATCTGGAGAGCTGACTGGCAGATCTTTCCACAGGGTGTCTGTCGGATCTCCTCTGTAAATAAGTCCAATGGATGAGCCGTAGATGATCAGGGACAAAGCTGGATCAAAGGCATGTGAGAATGCTGCCTCTTGCACATTTCACGCTTTCACGTGAAATTCACACTGCTTACAGCATGCTAATGGGATGAAGGACGTTTAAGCCTGCGAGATGCTGTTTATCGAATCATCTCCGCTATCTTCTTGCTGTTTGTTTGAAAGCATGCATGGAGAAAGAGATAACTGAGAGCTTTGGTTGTGTTTGCTCTTAGATTTGGCCGAATTGCTGTTAATTCTTTTCGTCTGCCTTTTCCCGGTTGTCTTCTGTGTCGTGGCAGCATGCTTGAATGCTTGAAAAGCACCATGTGTTTGGTGATGAAATAGGGAGAATGTGTGAAGTGCTTTTCACAGACACGCACTATTTTAGCAGCCAGATTTCATGCCTAGCTTCCAGGCTTCTGTTGTTGGAGGAACATCAACTTGTGGCCAGGTCATCAGGCTAGAATGCTGTTAAATGATGAGAAATTCTCGATACAAGTATTATTTTAGTTAGTCAGATGATTCAGTCAACTGAGCTGGCTTGGTGATAACTGCACTGTATGTTGGTAGTCACTGATCCGTCATGGGTTTCGCTGTGCTGATTACTAATTAGTTTAGCTGTCGAGGTCTCTGTAGGCTAATTGAGCATCTAGAAAGCCTGGCGTTTAAGAAGCTGTCATCATATTTGTTCTAGCATGATATGAATTATTCATTTCTTCGTGGGGCAGGCTGTGTTGTTAACCATGGGATGTTTCTTGGTTTACAATGAGTGGTGGTTCAGTTTTAATTTGGAAGTCTTTTTTTTTTCACTAAATGACAGGAACGGGTTAAAAAAGGGTCGGCACTTGTGTGATATGTAGAGATAATAAACATTGTCTGGTGGTGGACAATGACAAGCTAAAAAAAAAATGCTGTCACTTTTGTTGACTCATTAGGCTTGGATAAGTGAGGAAATTGAAGCCTGAAGGTACAGGTTCAACATAACACATTCTGAAGGCGACCACGGATCTTAATAAGATGATGTTGTTGCCAGGCTTCTCCATTTATGAGACTGAAACTGATGCGAGTACTAGGCATTTCTTAGAATCTGTTCAAGTTAACAAGTTTGATTGCAAAGGACTTCTGTAGTTCAGACAGCAAATATGCGTTTTGAAATTTTTGATCAAAGTGATTTTTAAAATTTGATATATTAATTGAAGGATTAAGCCCTGCTCGCACTGTAAGATTTCAGCAACAATTTTGTCATCTAAGACACATTTGGGAAATCCTAAAAGATTCCTGAAATCCTAGGCTAAAATCTGTGGTCTTTGATCTTTGGTTTGACATGTTCACAGACAGCCGCTTAATGCTCGTTGCGACCAGATTTTTCCTCCGATGAAGTTTTGGCAGTGTCAGAAAATTTCAGCACTTTCCTCAAGTGTGACAATAGCTGCGATGAGCGTCAATCCAAGAACCAATAGGAGTGCCGAATCTAATGACGCAATCCATGCGACAATTCAAATGATTGCGAGGAATTGGCAAAACAGTTTTTTTTTTCCTGGTTTTATTATTGAAACACGCCGTGTGCAAAATTGCCACTACAGATTGTTTAAGTTAGCTGTGAGGAATCATTTCAGAACGCGGGATAGTGAAAGTGTCACAGGTGCATGACGTCAAACTCCAGGGGAGTTTTCTTCCATGTTTGGCGCGTCTTCATTGTCGTTTAGTCTGACATTATGACAGCTGAGATCTTACAACGTGACATGGGAGCCATGTTTGTGCAGACTGAAATGCTACAATCGTTTAGGATTATAAAAAATCGCACAGTGTGAGCCGGCCTTTATTTAGCAGTAGATTTTCTAAGGATGAAGAACTTGAGTTGGTGTTAACCAATAAGAGACCTAGCATCATTATCATTATCTTATTAGGATCTTTGGTTGCTTGCTGAATAGTGTTATTATGAACCTGTCCCTTCTGACAGTAATGACCTTACTAATTTGAGATTAATTATTCAACAAAAGTGACAGTAATTGTTTTAAAGTTTATGATTACCCAAAATGATGGTTTATTGGTTTGTATAGATGACATAAAAAATTGGAGTCAACAGGATCTAAAATATTTTAAACTTGTCCACTTTTGACCACTTCAAGTGGTAGTTGAAAACACATTGTTGAATTGGTTTCGCACAGCCAGAAAAGACAGTGAAATACATCTACCCCATCTTTCTTCTAGTTAAGTTTCTGCAAAACCACACCAATTTATTTGTAAAATTGTTTTGCTGTAGTTTCTAGGTTAAAACCGATTTATAAAAGTTCCCCGATGTGTTCTTGGTATCAAGGAGGCGTCGATGCAGACTTGAGCGCAAAACTCACTTAAAAAGTCCCAGAAGTTGTTGCAGTTGATTGTGAATAAAGGAGGTGGGGAGTGCCACATTTTATACATCTTTAATATTAAATATATAACTTTTTTTTATCTCAGGAGTTTCCCTAAATGAGACTGTAAAAAACATTCTCAATGAAAATCTTAATAAATGCGTAAGTGCATAAAGTGTGTTTATTTGATGAAATTCATAATAAATTCTGTTATTCGTTTTGTGCAAAGTATATTTGTTAGGCTTTTGTACATGTAATATATATTCAAAAAGGGGAAACAGTAAATCATTGTATGATTGTAATATTTAAATATTTTTCCGTTAAAAATGTTTGAAGGTCATGTGACCATCAAGAAGAACGCAGCATCTTATTTCTCAGAGGACGCGTTCTGTGTTCTCGATGTCTCCCGAGTTTGTTCTTCCAAGATGACCTGGCAAGAATGATCTTCACAAGAACGCAAGTCCGTTCTCTGCATTCTTGGAATTGAGAAACAGCCAGAGTTTATTTGCAAGTCAAAAGTCATCTTTATGAAACGAGTGAATCTGTGAGTCGCCGAGTCAACAAATTTGTTCCAAGCATTGTTTCATTCATTAATAAAACACTACTACTTTGTGTTCCTTAGACTCTGAGATGCAGCAGAGTAATCTCTGTTTTTTTATGAAAAATGTTTGTTTTATTTTGTACAATAATGAGTCTAATGTAAGTTACACAATCTTCTCGTTTTGTGAAAAGTGTATTAGTTTGGTGCCGCTAGCTGAGTTTCCAACATAACATGAAGCATGTTCTTAAAGTGGCTGACTGTAGTATTGGTAACCTAGCAACCAATATTAATCAAGGAAGGCGCCATGGAGACAGCTGTGTGATGTTCTCTACATAAGAGTTTATTAGGCAAGTAAGTTTTCATCTCCCATTACTCGCAATAAGCCTTAGTCCAAAACCACCTCAAGTTAACATAAAAAATTTCACAAATTAAGAGACTTTTTAAAAACTAGATTAAATCAATACTTCATTAACGTGGGGTGATGGAAGCCCAGCGATTGTCAGGTACTGTCAGAGTCTATTTAATTAAAACACTTCTACTATGTGTAAAGACCTGTGTAAAGTACTGTCAGGTTCCTAGAGGTGTTGATTCATACAGGGTGGGTATTACTACATGATATTACTAAATATTCCTGTTGCATTATTGTTTAGCATCATGCTTAAAGTATGAGGCTGCTTTGCTGAGGTTAAGATACAGCTTTTCCACTTGTTTGGTTCCATATTTTGGCTGTTTTCTTCTCCACACTTGATAGAACGGCTGCTTTATATAGGCTTGTTTTCATGCTGTGAAGGGAAATAATTCTCTGACCAAGTGATCCTCATTTGCTGAGTCAGTGGAGTCTGTGTGTGAGTGTGTATGCGTGAGCTTGTCTTTCACCGTATTGATTTTCTTTTTTCTTTTGGAAAGGTGGAAGAAAAGGGTCTTAGAATCAAACAGCAAACAGGGAGAAGAGGGGGGTTAATCAAACGCACCTATTATTTCTCTTCCATCAGTGCTAAATCCTGCCAAACGCCCTGTCATATCATGTTCCTGAATATGCCTCAGCTGCTTTGCACACCTTGAGCGGAAAGTGTTCATCACCAAGCTGGCTATTTTTAGACTCGTATTTTTAGCTGCGTTGAAAATGAAATCAAATGCATGGTTGGGCTCCACCCAGTGACGCCTTTGATTGGCAGCTGGGTTCTGCTGAATGAAAAGATGTCTAGAAGGGATAGGAGATGACAAAGCAACAATGAAGGCTTCTGTCATAGTTTAACAGTAGATGGGTTTTGCACGTTTTATTTTTAAAATATGGGATTGAGATGTAGTCGCATGTTATTCTATTATGCTGGCATGAAGCTTTACAAATATTGTATAATAGGTGGAGTGGGGTACAATGTGCCACTTTTTACCTTGTATTTTTAGGGAATGAGATCAAACAAATATTATAATGCAGTATTGTACAGTCATTTTATTCATAATGCTATACTAAGATGAGATGGTCTTATTTTGGTATCTGCATCAAATTAAAATGACAAAAAATGTTTTTATGTGCAGAAAGGATTAAAGTGTCTGAAATAAATAAAAGTAAAATGTCGAAATATAGTTCTAGTGTGATTCATCATAACAGATATTCATGTAAAATGAAGCTCCTTATGTAGTAACGCTAAATTGTAATATATATTCAAAATGATTACTTATTTTGCTGACAAATTGGGGAAACCTAGTGGTTTAAAGCATAGTGGCAAAGTATGATGACCGTTTATTCGTATTTTGGGTAGAGCTGGTCAATATGGCCAAAATAATCATCAGACTAATCAATAAAATTATTATCTTTTGATATTAATTTAAACAAAAAAAAAAATTATTAGTAGTATTATAATTTTTATCAGTGTCGTTTTATCTCTCAGACCTATTTTTTGGCTTCATTGCGATCTTAAAGTATTTCAAGCCAACATTCTTTTTCATTATGCAATTTTGAGTGTGCCTCACACAGATAAGTGGGCTTGACAAACCACCTGTAGAAAACACACTCTTTCATATATCTAACGCTTTAATTAGCCCCTGCCCCAGTTTTGCACATTTGCACCAGATGCTTTCTTACAATCACTCCATATATCTTAAAAACATTGTGCATTTATGAAGTGTGCTTCACAAAGGTAAGTGGGTGTTACAAACCACCTGTCGAAACACTCTTCTCTCTATATGCACCAGATACTTTAAGGCAAGTAATTTCACTCTGCTGCCATCTTTGAAATGCCTCTCGGGCTGTATGCTAGGGCATTCTGTTTGAATGGGGAAACGTCAAATTCTCCAAAATTGCTTGTCAAGCTTGTGATTAATTTCATATTAGGAATCACCAATAAAATCAAACAACAACTGTCTCTTTACTTTCATTTCTAAACATTTGACTTACACAAAGTCTGCAGAAACTCACGACTGGTCTGAGCCCCTCCCCCAGAAAATTGGCTTTTGCACTAGAAGGCGGTGCTTCATTTACCATCTTGACCGTTACAGTTCTTCATATTTAAAACTATACGATTGACATGTTTTGTGCATTCCATAGTGTTTGACTATTTAACTTCTTACTCTCGCTCTTAATTTTCTAAGCACAAACTGTTCCTTTGTATAATTAGCACTTCTTGTGTGTGATGCCTAAATGTAAAAGTAAAAATGCCTGATGAGATTATGGTATATGTTATGGTGTATGAATGATCATTTTTCACTTAAGGAATTTAATGGGTGACTTGATCATGTTTAAAAATATATAGTATTCTATGTTATATATAAATAAGAGCCCATTCTAATTCATGAAAAAAGAGACTTGAAAACTGCTTCGTTTTTTGACCTGTAATATTTCTGCAGTCAGCAGTTGCTTTTTCCCAAAATGATTTACAAAAGAGGTGCAAAAGCATTTTGTCAAGGAGCCAGCAATATTCCTATTATACAGTGCCAGGTTTTGTTGACAGCTAAATTACAATAGAAAGCAAGCTACAAAAGACATGCATGTAACATGCAAAGACAATTAGGGCTAATGTGTCCCATCACATGATGTCTCTGATTTCCTGAGGTGTTATAAAGTCGCCTGAAAGGTTTGCGTTAGAAAACCTGAGCTCTGCTTTCCTCCAGTAGAGGGTGCAGTGACTGATGGATTATAGTCACGCTTCACTGCATGTAATTATCAAGGATGAAACCATTTTCGAAGTGTTTGGCTTTTTCCTCCCCTTCAGATCCCCTTGTGTCGTCCCCATTCAAATACTAAAACGCTACTTGACAGAAGGGGCATTTTGCAACCGAGCCACCAAATGATGTGGCCAGCAATCAGTGGAAAGAAATGAGAGCGGGTTTATAGTTATAGTTATTTGTTCTTGTTTGGAATGGATCACAGTGGATATGCTGGCCCAAAAAGCAAAACTAAAATGTGCCATTGCATGTGTTTTTGATAACCATGCAAATTCAGTTCTGTTTTTATAGGATCTATCTTTAAGTGATTGCACTGTGGACTCTTGTTTCTTTTTGTGTGTGTGCCACTTAACTCAAGAAGAGGATCCAAAACTTTGCAAAACGTTAGACAGAAAGGACCTTAATCGCTATTGATTCTTAATTTATTTAAAATGATTATTTATGCATGCATTGATGTTTTTAATTTGAGTATATTCATTTTAAAAACATTGTAACTGCCTGAATCTTTTGCATGCTTATGAACATGCTTGTCTTTTTCATAGCATTTTGCTGTGATATTTTAATTTAAACGTTTAATTTTTCACAAGTTTTTTCCCCATTAATTTATTATACACCGAGAGAAAAAAGTTACTCTGAGGACCTAAAAGATAAAAATGATGGATCCCTTTATATTTAGTGGCCTTAACTACTATGGACATGCATCAAAAATTAAATGCAATGTACTTACTGTGTTTACAGTGTTTTGCAGAAGACTTCTGGTGGTATACGGGTAAGGTTAGCGTCAGGTTTGGTGGTATGTGTAGGTTTAAGGGTGGGTTAAGATAAAAGGGATGGTCAACAGTGTAATTATAAATATAATTAAAAAAATTAATCACAGATGTAATTACACGCGGGTATTTAATCAATCACAAGTACAATGTAAATACTAGTATTTACACATTAAGTACAGTGTAACAAATGATTAATTTGACTGTAAGTACATATTAGTTAAGGCCAAGTGGTCTAGTGGGACCAAATAACGGAAAAAAAAACTATTAAAACTGCAAAATTTAATCAGAAATAAAGAGAAAAAAATGTGTTATATAAATAAATACATTTTTGCACCAAGTTTGACCTTTGGACCAAACCCTGATATTTAAATTTTCTTTTCTTTTTTGATTATTGCAGGCCATATTAATTAAAATAATGTTGTTATAATTTATTTTGTGGTTGTGTAGTTATATATGTATGAGTTTTGTTTGTATGTATCATTGTCAACTTTGACATTTTGACACTGCACGGAAAATAATTTAATGTAAGCAAGTTGCAATTTAAATTGTTAACTTTTTTGGTTGTGATTTAATTGAAGATATATATTTAAAAAATATATTTTATGGATATAAATTAAGATATGTATTAAATGCTTTTTTTTTTTTTTTGAGTTTCACATCAGGAGAAGGTCACCTTTGAATAATGACTTTTAGGTGCCTCAAAGGAGAATGGGCAGCCTAAGACGTGCTAGAGGGAGGGTTTGTCTCTCATGAGTGACTGGTCAAGGTGTAGAGGGGGTCACTGGGGTGTCACCTAAAACCCCTCAGCAGAGCAGTCAGCTGAAACCTGCAGCAGCCATTAGCAGTGTGGTTACTACTGTACCATGACATCCATTCAACCGTTGAGGCAAACTTCACTGAGAGCTGAGCGATGGCAGGATCTGGAGGGATGAGGGACAGAACTATTGTGACAAAAGGAAAAAACTTTTTTTACACAACATTTTAAGGGTCTGAAAGTGAAAGGTTTCAAACATGGGTTTTAAAGATCAAGTTTTTGAAGATAAATTATACCATTATTGTCTCTTTGTAAGCAATAAAAACTGGACTTTGTGAAAACTGTTATTAAAGGGAAGACTCTGTGTACAGACGGGTGAGTACTTGACATATAAAACAACGATAGCTGCCTATAAATGTGCAGATATGTCAAAGTTCCTAAAAGGTAAGCGACCATCTTTGATATGGCACCAACCTCATTTATGGCCACTCTACATATTCTAATCCCCAGAATAACGCCTTGTCCAACCACACTGCTCTTCTGAAGTAATTCACAACTTGCTATTGATGGCGAATCTCCTCCAGAAATGCAAGTGATTCTTTGTTTACAAGTTTGTGAGCTTTTGTGTAGTTGCTGCTGTCATGTGATGTGTGTTTGACAGGACGGACTGTACCTCGCATGTATTTCGTACAATGACAAAACCAGAAACCTTTTGTTTTCAGTTGTAATTAGTTCATTTAAAAGTTGATATTTCAAGCTTTGTGTGGATATATTTTTTATGTCTGTGAAGGAAGTATTCGCTGAGATTCCAGTGTGTTGTTTACCACATAAACTGTCGTAAAAGCACATGTCTGGTCCAAGCTTCTCCCCTGGAGAATCATGTCTATATCAATAATTGGCTCCTGTACTAGTAGGCAGGGCTTAATTCGCCATATTGACCGTTACACTCTATAGTCTTTTGCTGTGTCTGAAACCGGCTACTGCTCAGTAGGTACTGCATTTGAATTTAAACGTACTAATCGACCAGATAACTACATTCTATACACTATGAAAGAGAGCAGTATGAATGGAACTCAGATGTACTACATCCACCATTTTGTCAGGATCACGTGACCTACACACATGAGTTGCGTCACTTCACTCCCATTCATGAATTCTCTCGCAGTGCCTCATGGGATAGCCTAGCGTCCATACGATACGCACTTCAGAATCTCGCAGGAAGTAGTAGGTCATCTGGGTACTTCTCGCATACTGATTTTCAAATTCTATGAATTTGGACATACTACTTGGCTCGCATACTGTACTGTACTGATTTTAGCGTACTATATATTATGGAAGTATGAGATTTCAGACGCAGCCAATGGGTATGTATAGGTGCGTTTCCAAGTTGTAAGAGCAGCTGACTGTAGTATTGGTAACCATAGTAACCAACAGTAAACAAGAAGGCATAATGGAGATAGCTGATTAACAATATTTTAAGTCAAAAACCAAATGAAGTGATTTTAAAAAACTTTATTTAAAAATTTGCATCCATCACACGTTTCTCATGTGATGTCAAGATGCTGGGTGATGGAAACTGGAAGTTAGCTAATGAAAACATACAAAAATATTACATACTGTGTATATATATGTATATGTGTACATATACTTGTGTGTAAAATGAAAGGTAACTTTACCTGAAGGCGTGTATATAAGATTGTCATTAAACCTTTATAATTATGACTTGACACACATCATGAATATGAATTATATCAAAGACGATAGAATGCACAAGACATGTCATCTCATATAGTTTTGAGTGAGGAAAAGTGTAATGGTCAATATGATGAATGAAACCCCGCCTACTAGGACAGGAGCCAATCATCGATCACTATAGACTGCCATTTCTCTGGGGAGAAGCTCAGACCAGACATGTGCTTTTACTTTGTGGTCAACAAATGCACTCTCAGTGAATACTTGGTTCACAGACATAAGAAATATATCCACATAAAGCTTGACATTTTTACTTTTAAATGAACTAACTACTCTTGAAAACAAACATTTTTCTGGTTTTGTAATCTGTATGAAATGAACGTGAGGTACATTCCATCCTGTCGAACGCACATCACATGACAGCAACTACTCAAACGATCCCAAAATTGTAAACAAAGACTTCCATCAAGACCAAGTTGTGAATTACTTCAGAATAGTAGTGCAATCAGATGTTCATTAATCAGAGGATGATAATGTGTAGAACGGCCATAAATAAGGTTGGTGTTGTGATCTTGTTCCTTTCGAGTGCACATGTGCATTAACTTTGGCAACCTAAAACAATGCTGATTTTGTTTGATTCAAACGTTTAAAAACTAAACTTATGAGACAGATGTTGTTTGATTTTATTGGTGGTTCTAAATTTGCCATGTAATTGCAAGCTTGGCAAACAGTTTTGGGGAATTTGATGTTTCCCCATTCAGACAGAATCCCCGAGCATACTGCCCGAGAGGCGTATCAAAGATGGCCGCCGAATGAAATGACTTGTCTTAAATGGACTTTGATTATGTTTTATGCATGATTATGGCAACTGTCATTAAGTGTCATTCACTCAGTTGTTCATTTAAATGCATTGATGACATACTTTAAGATGTCTTTATGATAAATTGACATAGGCATGGGCTGGTATAAGATTCTGACGGTATAATAACCTTGGATAAAATATCACAGTTTCGTGGTATTGTGATCACTGCTCTAAACTATATTCTTTTTAAATATCTGCGTAAAAAACAAAAACATTTTTCTCTTTTAAACACAATATATTTTATTTAAAAAAACATTTATAATATTTTTGAACAGTAAACATGTCAGGCTAAATCATTCAAATGAATCATTGACTTGTGCTGTCTTCATTTGTTTCAAAAACATTTTTTTTTCTTTGGATATCTTTTCTGCTGGAGATACCGTTGTCCTAAAAAACCAAAAAAATAAAAAAATAAAAAAAATCGTACACATACCTTAGGAACGGTATTGCAGAAAATTTTGATGATTATAAAACCTTGACTTTTCCAAACTGCAGTATACCTTGAAAACCCTTACCGGCCCATGCCTAAATACATTACAACCTGTCAGTGTTTTTGTCATGACAACTTGACACCATGACAGCATAACTTGTCAGAAACTTGTCATAAACATGATCGTCATGAGGACATCATAACTGTGTCATGACTTTTCTAACCGTGTCATCATTTTTTTTCTTAACCTCAACTACTGTAGTACAAATTAAATTTGTCATTCAAATGTCATTAAGAGTCATTAAACATTAATGACACTGTTATGAAATTATTCGAAAGAGTATTGACACTTTAATGAGAATTCTAATGACAGATTCTCGGTGTTCTGTCGAAAAGAAGTTATAGCACAATTAAAATGACAATCATGTTTATGACAGATTTATGACTAATGTAATGTCAAGATGTCATTTCAAACAATGTCAGCTTTGCATTAAGAGTGAATGACACTTAAAGACGGCTGTCATAAGCATTCATAAAATCTTCTTCATATCCATGTAATGTTCATAAATGCGCCATGACAGTCTTATGAACACCCTTTTCAAGTGAAATGTTGCCAAACAAAACCATGTCGCTATCACTGCGTGGGACATCTGAGGCTCAGACTAAATGAATTGCAGTGTAAACATCATCAATTGGATTCTATTGGTTGTTTTCACAACCTGGCTCTTACTTATGATTACCTCAATCTCATACACAGCTCAAAGCTTCACCGCAATCAATCCCTAGAAAATCAATCCCAAGAAAAGTCTGGAAGCCACCAGGCCAAACAAGTACAGTCTCCGAATCATGCAGAGAAGAATGGTTTTCCTGAATGTGGACCACGAGTGGTTTGTGACCCGCAGTATAGTTTAAATGCATCACAACGACGGGTCCTGCTCCTTTACTTTTGTAATGGATCATGGAGGAGGAATTTGTGGCGGTGAGCAATGGACGAACAAGCAGGGCATGCAAGGTTGAATGGTTACCCTGGACCTTCATATCCGCCGAGAGGCCACGCCGGTCAGTGTTCCATGGAGAGCGGAATAACAGGAAATGTTACGGAAATTAATCTTGTTGCATATTTTGTGTGTATATGTGTGTGTCTGTGTGCTTGCATTTTATCATTATGCATTAATTGAGGCTTTTGTTACCTTTCATGAGTAATTCTTTCAATTCTGTCTGAGAAAATTGCTTTGACCTTTGCCCTTTAATTGTAGCGTTTTGTAAAACTTCAACTATGGCCTTTTAAATTTCCTAATAGCTGTATAATCTAACCTTTGCACGGAAGCGAATGCCTAAAAAGATATTGTTATTGTTGTCAAGATGTGTTATGACTGAAATTATCTGGGTTGCGGCACCGATGTGGTGAAGAGAGTGCGAGAGGGAGTGAATGTGGGCTTGTTTCGTCTCTCTTTTGTTTAAATGAGTGTGTTCAGACGGCGATAAGGAGGAGAAAGGGATCTGGTGGCGAGTCAGGTTCCTCCGCTTGGCCTCTTCTTTTCAGCGCTGGGATCGGGCTGACCTTGGAGATAATATTGAGCTTTATCCCTGTTTGTCATGGGTGAGGAAAAACAGCTTATACTCTGTAAAGTCGCTGCTGACTGTAGAGACTCGATGGCCTCCCACATCGGTGACGTCCTCCACCCCTCCTTAACCGCAGGACTTGTTGATTAGCTTTGCCTTCTCACTGCTGTCTTTCAAGGGATTTCACTTGCCTTTAGTTTTACGAAATTCAGATTAATTGGCTTTAATTATTTATTTAATTATGTATCTAGCTTTTATGTTTGTCTCTGTACACATTAATATATATTCAAATCTTTATATATTCTAATGTAATAAATTATAATCTAGATTAATACATAAATGGCATATTGTCTATTTTATATTTATCTAAATAATATTATAATTAAACGCACACACACACACACTTCATTGCATTTAGTACTTTTTTTAAGGGAAGTGGCTGCAAACTATGTGGACTAAATTGCAACAAACAAAAAAAGTTGAACATTGCTAAAATGAATTTGTTTAAACTCAACTGCACCACCACTTCATATGTATATACACACATATATATATATATATATATATATATATATAAATATATATATATATATATATATAGATATATATATATATATATAGATATAGATAGATAGATAGATAGATAGATATAGATTCAAAAATCACTTTTATATCCTCTTACATATGTGAAATATTATTTTATTATAGTGGTTGTCCACATTTTTAAACAATAACAAATCCCCATTATTACTTTCAGATTTTCAGCATTGCAAATCTATTTAGATTCCGTTATATCTTCCCCTACATTCATAACTTTTCTTATACCATCGTTCACCAATGAAATGAAATAATCAATGCGGTAATCAGGGGAACTAATTTAAGATTTGCTGTCTCTCACAGCTGCTAATTACCACCGCTTATGATTGCTTTGCTGATGAGAGTCACCCGTTATTATCAAGAATGGCTTATTGCATCGTGCCACAAGAGCCTCTTTTATATTCCCAGCATGAGTTGGTGACAGTTGTCTGTAACAAACAGATTAGACACAATCTTGCGATGATGAATGACACTACTATTGCTGAAATGGCACTTACGTTTAACACTATGCTTGTAAAATAATTCCCTCGCCCCAAAGCCCGGATCATAGTGAGATCAAGATGATGCTCTAGCTGTGCTGATTTGCTAACTTTGTTATTTTAGTTGGTGCTCGTTGAAAATGGGATGGAGCGACGATTAGCGCAATTACAGAAACCACAGGCAGAAAGTCCTCATGCCCACCTGCCCTTGCTTAGGTGCCAGTCAAAATGAGGTTGTCTTATAATCATAGCCCACTTCAACAGGACCATCGCTGGGTGAACCGCCCAAACAGGTCAGCAGGCCTGCTGATGTTGCAAGCTCACATTGACCTTTGTCAGAGTATACGGTTTATTTAATGTGACATGAATAAAAACGTGGCTGTGAGGGACAGAAATACAAGCCGTTTTGTATTGTACACTACCTGACAAAAGTCTTGTCGCTTATCCAAGTTTTAGGAACAACAAATAATAACTTGACTTCTAGTTGATCATTTGGTATCAAAAGTGGCTTAAATGAAAGGTAAAGGCCTCTAAATTATGCTTATTTTATCAAAATAAAATATGATCATGCTTTGATTTTTAATTATTTAATTAGGACAGTAAAGTCTGACTTTGCTTAGACAAAAGTCTTTAACAGAAATGGTGCAGTGGAAAAAGAATTAATATTGTGGATGACTCCCATGAGCTTTGAGGACTGCATCTATACATCTCTGCAATGACTCAAATAACTTATTAATAAAGCCATCTGGAATGACAATAAAAGCATTCTTGCAGGACTCATCAAGTTCATCAAGATTCTTTGGATTCATCTTCAGTGCCTCCTCCATCTTACCCCAGACATGCTCAATAATGTTCATGTCTTGTGACTGGGCTGGCCAATCCTGAAGCACCTTGACCTTCTTTGCTTTCAGGAATTTTGATGTAGTATGAGAAGGAGCACTATCCTGCTGTAGAATTTGCCCTCTCCTGTGGTTTGTAATGTAATGGGCAACACAAATGTCTTGATACTTTAGGCTGTTGTTGTTGCCATCCATTCTGCAGATCTCTTGCACGCCCCCATACTGAATGTAACCCCAAACCATGATTTTTTTTTCTTCACCAAATTGGGGTCCATGCGGATTCCAATAGGTTTTCTGCAGTATTTGTGATGATTGGGATGCAGTTCAACAGATGATTCATCAGAAAAATCTACCTTCTGCCACTTTTCCAAATGATCAACTAGAAGCCAGGTCATACAACTGGGATCGACGACAAGACAGGTAGTCATGTCAGGTAGTCTATGTCATGTAATGTGTAAAAGTGTAACTGTCAACATGGTGAATGAAGCCCCGGCTTCAAGTACAGGAGCCAATCAGTGGTCACTATAGACTGGCGATTCTCAGGAGGGACTCTGTCCAGCCTTAAGTTTCTGCAGTTTTTGCGTGATTAGAACGTTTAAAAAAGCAATTTTGGAGAATTTGACGTTTCCCCATTCAGACAAAATGCTCAAGCATACTGCCCGAGAGGCATTTCAAAGATGGCCACAGAGTGAAATGACTTGCCTTTGGTGAAGTGACTTTGGCTGGACTAAAATATGTAAAAATGGCTAAGATCAATATAATACATTTTTTCTTTGTTATTTTCTTAAATGGCTACAGAACAAACCACTGTTGTCCAATGACTTGCCTAATTAACCTAACGCGTCTGGTTAACCTAATTAACCTAGTTAAGCCTTTCAGTTGCATTTAAAGCAGGATACTTGTATCATGTAAATTAACTAGTAAAATATTATGTAAATAATAAATAAGGTGTATTTATTTATTTATCTAAATAAGGTGTAGACTAAATTAATAAGTTATTAAAAATTTGTTATGAAAATAAATAAAATGTGGTGATATAAAACTCTGTATTAAACATCACTTGGGAAATATTTGAAAAAGAAAAAGTGTTTTTTACTCAACGTAAAACGTCCAGTGAAAGGTTTATGTCACTTTTCAATTTCATAAGGTTTCTTTTACAGCATCCGTATTGTAATGTAATTACAATAGACTTAAGCATTTATTTAGTCGTTAAATCATAAAATGGGATAAAAGACTAGGCTAGCACAGAAACTCCATTAAAAATACTGGGGTAAAATAAATGTTCATATTTTAAAGACATGGTGGGGAAAATGGAATTTAATGCAGTGCTTCTTATCTGGTTTGAAACCCATTTAATATTGTTTGTCTATCAGGTAGTGAAGATCACTTATTTTAAAGAAATCAGAGCTTAAACCTGCCGATTGTAATGGGAAGACAGTTCACCGGAATCGATTGGGCTTTACTGAAAATTTAAAAATCTGTGTGCATATAGCCCATTTATATGAGCACTAATAATTTTGATATATATGACAATAACCTTTCCCTCACATGAGATCCACCAGCAGCAAGCTACTACCAGCCAGTGATCTGGTGTGTTTCATACATGAACAGAAATAAAAGTCCTACATTTTTTCTCTACAGACCAATAATGATCATAATTGACCATTAGACCAAAGCTGGAGTAGTATTCTTATGAGATTTGTGCATCCAATTAAATGCTGGTTTAAAGCTAGGTGAAAAGTGCAAATCATATGTTGATTGTTTGAGTGGAAAAAGGACCTTGCAGACCTATTCAACCAGTTAATTCACCCAATCAGCAAAACCTAAATGAATTTCTGCCAGTCAGCAACTATTTATGATCGTGTTATTCTGGATAATATGCAAAATGTGCAAAATTAGGTTTGTTTACTCATGCAATATCAGTCAAATTAATTTCCTCACAGCCAGCTACATGTCTGCAAGCAGCACGGAGCTTCATTTGACTAAATATACTATTTAAAATGTTTGGGTTCAGTAAAATCTTTATTTTGTGAAATAAATATTAATTTTATTCATTAATAATGCATTAACATTTGTCAAAGTGACATTTGTCACAGTTTTCAATGGTGCCTGTCAAATCAGCCAGTAAAATGAATACTGGAAAACCTGACAGTCTTTTAAAATCTCTTGGCATACAGTAATGATGGAGTAAGACTTGAGCTGGATCTGCATTAGATATAAGTGGAAAATAATTGCAGACAGCAATATATTGTTCATCAGCCAATCAGAATCAAGCATTCAACAACTCTGAATATGTTTTTTGCTACATCAACTAGTCATGGGATGATAACCGTTTTAAAGGTATACCGCGGTTTGGAAAAGTCAAGGTTGTAAGATGCCAACATTTTCTGTAATACCATTCCTAAGGTATGTGTAAGGTTTTTTATTTACATTTTTTAAATTTATTTAGCACAATAGTATCTTCAGCAGAAAAAAAAATCCAAAGATGCCATTTTAAATTGTAAAGAAATGTGTTTTTGAAACAAGTCAATGATTCATTTGAATTATTTAGCCTGACATGTTTACTGCTCCAAAATATTTTAAATCTTTCAAAAAAGTGAATATATTGTTTTCAAAGGGAAAAAAGTTGTTGTTTTTTACCCAGACATTTAAAAAGAATATATTTTAGAGCAGTAATCACAATACCGTGATGCTGAGAAACCGTGATATTTTATCCAAGGTTATCATACCGTCAGAATCTTATACCGGCCCATGTTTAACGTCAACTGTAGTGTAACCATGGTATTTGTAGTATGTGGTTATCCAGATGATAATCAGCCAAACACAAAAAGAGAGAAAACAAATGACCACACGTTTACTGCTATTTTCTTTTCATTTTCAGAAGGGTTTGTTTAACACATGACACATGAAAGACAAATGAGAAAGAAAGGACTGTGCAAATATTCCTATCCTAGTTTTTATATTTCTGGTGAACTTTTAATATAGGCCATTCTCCTCTAGTTAATTTGTACAATTAATAAAGAAGCTCTAATTTCAGTCCTCAATTTTGAAATGAC
The DNA here is from genome assembly GCF_903798145.1 of Danio aesculapii. Lineage (NCBI taxonomy): Eukaryota > Metazoa > Chordata > Actinopteri > Cypriniformes > Danionidae > Danio > Danio aesculapii. The sequence continues at coordinate 19,212,984 of NC_079458.1, forward strand.
AGGAGAAAGAGCAACTCTTTACAGAAAACCTCTATTATCTGTCACACTTCCCCACAGGATCCAAAACTGCTTTTTGTGGAGAGCTGAATTATATGTATTACTCCCAATTGAATGTCTGCCATTATGCCAAAGTAAATTGGAGCCAATATCATTCTCAAAATAGTAATTTTTGCTGGACTTGAACTTGAATTTTAACATCTGACAAACATTGTTCATATCTCTCATAATATAAATGATCAAATTAAGGGCTTTTATACTGCTAAATAAAGCGTATGTATTGCCATTGGTGGCTGTATGAAAAACCTTTTTATATTCAGGGAACCTTTCCAAGGACCTTTACAGTTTTTTATACACTCCAAAAATGATTTTTGCTTACGTGAAATGAGCTTAAACAACACAATGTTTGAGATTTTTTATAATTTTTTGAGGGGGGATGACCAGTGGTGGATCTAGGAATATTTAAAGGCAGGGGTCAAGTTATTCAATTGGTGTTAGCACTTACAGATTATTGGGAGGATTTCTGCTATGACACACTTGAAGAGATAGAGAATGTTGTAGGTTTATTAGTGTTAAAATCCTAGAGTAATGTAATGTGTATCTAGAGTAATGTAATGTGTATTTATATAGCGCATTTATTGTGTATGGCCATACACCCAAAGCGTTTTAGAATCAGGGGGGGGGGCTCTGCACACCACCCCCAACGTGCAGCATCCACTTGGATGATGCGACGGCTGCCACAGGACAACGGCGCCAGTGTGCTCACTACACACCAGCTATTGGTGGAGTGGAGAGACAGTGATAGAGCCAATTCGGTGGATGGGGATGATTGGGAGGCCATGATCGTAAGGGCCAATAGAGCGACTTTGGCCAGGACACTTTACGAGAAGTGCCATGGGATTTTTAATGACCACAGAGAGTCAAGACCTCGATTTAACATCTTATCCGAAAGACGGCACCCACTGACAGTATAGTGTCCTCTTCACTATACTGGGGCATTAGGACTCACAGACCACAGGTTGAGCGCCCCTGCTGGCCTCACTAACACCACTTCCAACAGCAACATAGTTTTCCCATGTGGTCTCCCATCCAGATACTGACCAGGCTCAGCCCTACTTAGCTTCAGTGAGTAACCAGTCTTGGGTCAAGGTTGTAACATAAAAAAACACTAGACAAATAAAAATCACTTTTAAGAACTCTTGGAGTCGGGTTAGTTTATCTGTCTTGAAGCTGTGACACTACATACCTAAATGTATAATAATACCTTAATATATAATAATAAATGTGAAGCTAAATACCTTGGACCGGACTCACAGAAAAATTATAAACAAAAATATATCTCCTACCTAAACACCCAAATGAAACTAAACACACCTAAAAAAAAAAATAAAATCTTTGAGTGACAGATGTCAATGTTCCTGTTAGGAAACAGCCAACAAAATAGTTAAGGAGTGCACAGGTAACCATCATTGCACACCATCATCGGGTATAAAAATAACCTGTGTTTTGTTTCGTGAAGCAATTTGCTACTTTTTGTTGCAAAACTTTTCATAAAAAAGAATTGGCGTATGAGTGATAAATAAGAACTTGTGTTGTTTAATGAATAGTTATGATTATTAGTATGATTTCATAAATTGCTAGTTGACATAAGCATAATGAAATAGTCCTTCTTTACTGAAAAGTCAGAAAACATGGCAGAAATTTGGCCTAAAACGACTTGATTGTTTTATGTTCAATCCACTTAAATTTGTTAAATTAACTTAATCGATTTGTGTTGGGGCAATCTGAATGAATGGTTTGGAAGCCTTTATTTTTTGCAGTGTAAGAAAAACAACAACAGTTACTATAAAAACTGTTAACCGTTAAATGGTTCTTGTGTCATTGCTCCAAAACATGCCTCTTGGAAGCTATGATTATCACTCAGTCCAGAATTGTTAGTACATTTTAAGCATTTTCCATTCATTTCCCTTGAGCTGGAATGATATACAACAACTGTAAAATATAGTTTACAGAAAAAATAATCCAATATTAATATAAAGTAAGGGGAGACACACTGAAATATCACAATATCAGAGTTGACAAATACTGTATTTAATCTATTAGTGTATCCTAAACATTTTACACAAATTAACTTGAGAAGAACAATTACACACCTCAGTGCCTTACAGATTTTCTAATGAACTCAAATCTGTTGAAGCAAGTGTCATGCTTTTTCTATCAGTGCTTTAAAGATTATGCCTTTTTATAACTGATGTAACAGAGTTGACCAGAACAGAGTCGCAAACACAAAATGTATTTATTTATTACTGAAATGACAAGAAATACAGAAAATAGATGTTTTCATACAATTGTTTATATAACTTAGTAGAACACACAAACACGATTGAAATGAGACTTAGTTAGTTCATAATAATTGAAGCTGAATATCTGATGCAGGAGGCTGTGACAGTTAAAACTACTGATAGTCTTTAAGTTCATATTTTCAAGACAAAATGTCAGTATATACACAGACAAACATTATTTATAGAGATAACTTGATATGATTTGTGTTATTATTCAAAAATGCTTCATTAAAGTCATTAAGTTTAGTTTTTAAAAAATAAAATCAGATTTATCTTGAAGATGCAAACTGAAATTGTAATTGTAGAATCATCCTTATGTGACTATATCTCAAATATAATCAATTTAGTGTTTTATAGATTTAGATTAATGTGTTTTATTAATTTTTTTGTTACACAGTTTTCATCAAGTGTCTCCCTCATAAATATTTATCACAGCGAGCTTCATGAAATGACAAAATAATATTAAAATCATATATATATATATATATATTCTTAAATGAAACTCCCCAGTGAAGTTATTGCAATTAAGCCTGATCAATCATCCCTGGCTGTTATTAAATCATCTTTGCAGTGACCAAATGCACAATTAATTAAACCCTCCAGACACACCGCAGTATCTTCCAAATGCATAATAGCTTTTGCAGACTTGGCTGGAAATCCAGGCTCCAGAGTTTTATATGACTACAAATATATATCTTTTCTTTTGAATATTTGAAGTGCACTATATTTGTAGTTGCTAAATGACCCGTGCAATAAGTAGTCAAATACAGTATCCTGCTGCAATGAACAGGAACGGTTGCATATATTTATGTATGTGGTAACATCTTTATATATATATATATATATATATGTGTGTGTATATATATGTGTATATATGGGCCTAAAAAGTGGTAGTTTAATCAACCAACAAGTCATCAAAAGTCAATGAACACAGAATTGCAGTGAGAGGTGACTTGTTTTCTATAGCATTTTGCACACTATTTTAAACAAACTCTTCTGTCTTCTTTCTCGACTGAGGTTACTTCTGCAAAGCAGACATACTTCCGTCAGAAAGTCAACAGTGCCACCAATCCTCGCTTGCTTTTTAAAACATTTTCATCCCTCCTTCACCCTCCTCCTCCACCCGCATCCTCCACACTCACTACTGATGACTTTGCTACATTCTTTTATACCAAAACTGCAAAAATCAGTGCTCAATTTGCTGCACCTACAACAAACACGCAAGATACACCACCAACACCACACACGCTCACCTCTTTCTCCCAGCTCTCTGAGTCTGAGGTGTCCAATCTCGTGCTATCAAGCCATGCAACCACCTGTCCGCTAGATCCCATTCCCTCTCATCTCCTACAAGCCATTTCTCCTGCAGTCATACCAACACTGACTCACATAATTAACACATCTCTTGACTCTGGTCTATTCCCTACTTCATTTAAGCAGGCTAGGGTAACCCCTCTGCTAAAGAAACCCAACCTGGATCAAACGCTACTTGAAAACTACCGACCGGTATCCCTGCTTCCATTCATGGCCAAGATTTTGGAGAAAGTAGTGTTCAATCAAGTCCTAGACTTTCTTACTCAAAACAACCTCATGGACAACAAGCAATCTGGCTTTAAGAAAGGCCACTCAACTGAGACTGCCCTGCTCTCGGTCGTGGAGGACCTCAGACTGGCTAAAGCAGACTCTAAATCATCTGTCCTCATCTTGCTGGATTTATCAGCTGCTTTTGACACTGTAAACCACCAGATCCTGCTATCTACGCTTGAGTCACTGGGCGTCACAGGCACGGTTATTCAATGGTTCAGTTCCTACCTCTCGGACAGGTCATTCAGGGTGTCGTGGAGGGGAGAGGTGTCCAACCTACAGCATCTATACACTGGGGTACCTCAGGGCTCTGTGCTTGGACCACTTCTCTTCTCTATCTACACGGCATCTTTAGGAACAGTCATCCAGAAACATGGTTTTTCCTACCACTGCTATGCTGATGACACCCAGCTATACCTCTCTTTCCACCCTGATGATCCCTCGGTTCCAGCTCGCATTTCAGCCTGCCTGTCAGACATTTCACTCTGGATGCAAGATCATCATCTCCAGCTTAACCTCATGAAAACGGAAATGCTTGAAGTCTCTGCCAACCCGACCCTTCACCATAACTTTTCAATCCAGATGGATGGAGCAACCATCACTGCATCCAAAATGGTAAAAAGCCTTGGAGTTACGATTGATGACCAACTGAACTTCTCTGACCACATTTCTAGAACTGCCCGATCTTGCAGATTCGCACTCTACAACATCAGAAAGGTCCGACCCTTCCTATCTGAACATACAGCTCAACTCATTGTTCAAGCTCTTGTCCTCTCCAAACTGGACTATTGCAACTCTCTGCTAGCCGGGCTACCAGCTAGTTCTATCAAACCTCTTCAGCTGCTTCAGAACGCAGCAGCACGAGTGGTCTTTGATGAACCCAAAAGAGCACATGTCACTCCGCTACTCACCCGTTTGCACTGGCTTCCAGTTGCTGCCCGCATCAAATTCAAAGCTCTGATGTTTGCTTACAAAGTGACCTCTAGCTGTGCTCCTTCGTATCTGCTCTCACTTCTGCAGCTATATGTGCCCTCCAGAAACTTGCGTTCTGTGAATGAACGTCGCCTCGTTGTTCCATCCCAAAGAGGGAAGAAATCACTTTCCCGAACTCTCACATTCAATCTGCCCAGTTGGTGGAATGAACTCCCTAACTACATCAGAACAGCCGAGTCACTTGCTGTCTTCAAGAAACGACTAAAAACGCAACTGTTTAGTCTCCACTTTTCCTCCTAATCTGCAATTGCCTCTCTGGCTATACCACTAACTGAGCCCTCTTTCTCTCTCTCTCTCTCTCTCTCTCTCTCTCTCTCTCTCTCTAATAAAAAAAAAAAAAAAAAAAAAAAAAAAAAAAAAAAATTTTCTACTAATGTTTTGCTTCTTAGACTTTTACACGCCAGAAACTTGTCTATAGCGCTTGTTCACTGCTGCTCTTATAGTTGTGTAAATTGCTTCCTTGTCCTCATTTGTAAGTCGCTTTGGATAAAAGCGTCTGCTAAATGACTAAATGTAAATGTAAATGTAAACACTGCTTTGTGTTTTTACAGGTGTGCTCTAAACTTTAGTGTTTTAAGTCTTTAGTGTTTTTTTTTTTTTGTTTGTTTCATTGTTCAATGGAGTGAATGGACAGCAAACCAAATTTTAGAGTACTGCACTAGACTGACAGGTATTTGCCTAGAAACTTAAAAAAAAATCCAAATAAAAACTTCAAAAAAGCATGCGTGCCTTACGTTTCCAAATTTGAAAGTGTATTCTGTGTGATCGTTCGCTTACATCTAATTAAACATTTTTATTAACAGCTTTATTATGGGCTTGTTGGTTTATCTGAGTTTGATTTATTGTTTCTTTTGTTTTATAAGGATTTGTTTATTGAGGTTGTTACTTTAAAACACTGAAACATTGAAGCACAAAGGCTATGGATATTATATAATACAGAATTTGCATTAACTCTTTATTTTGATGGTCCATTTGAGTATTAGTAGACTGTCTGCTTAATATCTGTTGTTACTGCTCCTTCAACAGACGTTTAACTGACTATAAGAAACTTTGCAAGTACTGTCACATCCCCGGCTCGTTCCTGCTCACCCCATCATCGCTCTCCCACAAACCATCCAATCCCGTGAACTCTCACCAGCCTTCTAATGACTTGCTTCTGTTCCCCATCACCAAAGAAAACTATAAAGACCCACCTTCTCCTCTCAGTCGTGGGCCGGGATTGAAGTCGGATGGTTATCCTCAGCTTCACTCCTTCGTCTTCTCCCTTTCTTCCATGGATGTTCCTTATGAGTCTTCGAGTCCTTCATAATGATCAAAGGAAGTGATTATTCTTATCTGATGTTTACTAGAAGATCTGCTATCACTCTGATGAACTGTGTGCTTGTATACTCATCAATGAATGATCATTACATGCTTCCTTATCCTTCTCATCGACCTAAAGGAATGCTTACACTTGTGTAGTGTTTACCAGAAGATCAGCTATCTACTAGATGAACTGTGTGTCTGTATACTCACCTGCTAAGTCTCCTACGAGCGAACTATAAGTGAGATCGATGACATCTGATGTTGACACTTACATTGCTGTTACAGAAGATTGCTTTAGCACTAATATCAACCCTCTGAATTCCCTCTGATTATTAACTTTGTTTTGAATAAAACTGTGAAAAGATAACCATCTCTGTCTTCCTTGTCTACCAGCGTGACAAGTACGTCAACTTGCTCTAACCCTAACCCCAAGCCTAACCCCAACCTAACAGTCTACTTATAATCTAATGAGAATTAGTTGGCATGTGGATGCAATGTAACATAAATTCAAGAAACGGAGCATCAGGATGAAGTGTGACCGAATTTGCAATAGGTGCTGTAGCATAGTGATTGTATGCTTTGTTACACTGTAGAATAAAAAAAAAGTTCAAACAAAAACCCTTATGGTAGGGCTGGGCCGATAAACAATATTATATTGAATCGCAATAAAATTTATGTCGATAACAAGATAAGCCCAGGACTTTTTAACTCTATATTGATCTAAGAGCCAATCACACCGCAGACATGTGCGACAATGGGAATCTAAAAGTGTGTTATATTAGAGATGTACTGCAAATGTATTGGCCGAAAACATGTTATGCCATTTAATGGACTCTCTCATTTTTGTGGCTTAAGCCATTGTTGGGGTACTCTTTTAAATCTGGAAACATTAACAACTTCTATAGAAATATCTATCTTTATTGTCCAATATGGAACGTAATAACTGAGATTGCATTTTTGCCGTATTGCCCAGCCCTACCTCATGGCAAGCAGTATGCAAAAAACTGTTCAGATAGCATAAATAATACACATTTTATTTAAGTGCCATGAAGTCCCCCTCTTTGTTCAAGTCTACTTCAGAATCTTATCGAAAAATGCTTTATGATGGGCATGGAGCACTGGGAACAGAGGGAGGAGTGGGCATGGCGTGGAGCAGGGGAGAAAGAGGGGCGCAAACACAATTGTTGTCAGTTGGCTCACGAAATGAGACACAAACTGTGAGGAGACCCATGTTTTTGAGTTTACTAAGTTAAAATGCAAAGAAATAAACAGTAAGTAATTTAATGTCCTGCTACATTTTTTATTGGTAAATTTCATATACACATAACCAGAATTTATATAATTATAAAGGTAATCATGTTTATTTAAACACTATAAATGATGAGGACTTCAGTGGAGACACAGTGGATAGCAGTGCAGCAGGTCTCTTGCCCTATCTATTTCAACCATTAGCCCTGCCGGTAAACCGGAGAATTTTAAAAATAGGCGAACACAGCAGCACGGATTGTCTGAATGGTAACAAACTCAACTGATAAAAGACAACGTCTGCCATTTTCCAATTCTCGTACAGCTCTCTGACAAAAACGCTTGCTGCACACAAACAGCTTTGCTGGATCGGCCCTGACAGTATCGCAGGAAAAAACATGCAACAAACCCCGTGGATCATGGAAACAAACATATACGACCCTTCATGAATGGCTAATACTCCATGCTGTGTGCGGATGCGGTATCACCCAGTTATTGGGTCTCACAGCTTGGCAGGTCTGCCTTACCTTCAGAAGGCACGTGCTCTCATGAATAATTAAGAAGCAGGGTCTTCTCATGGAATAAGAAAACTCTGATATGAATAATAGTGAGAAACCGACGCATCATCACTCCACTAGCAGATTCCACCGATTTTGATCCCTCCCCAAAAATTATTTTAAACCAGGAAGATGAAATCAGATGACAAACTCAAAATTATCCAGTTTTCCCCACAATTAAAGCTGACAGGTGCTAAGGTTGTCTTAACTGATGCTCAACACACACAAATATGTTACAATTTCAAAAAAGTACTCGAGGGTTTCTTGAACCTGTAACGCACACTGGGCTAACTTATTTTAATAATTTTTTTTTTTATGTGGCCAAGAATGACAATTTAAGCATTTATTAATCTGAGTAATCTGACTACAAAATCAGATTGTTACCATAAATATATAATGGGTGGACTATATTACTCAATAAAAGTAAACTAAACTACAGTGAAGGTTTTTTTAACCTGGAAATGAAAATTTAATGTTCATATACATCTGTTATGACATCCAGCTTGTTACATTCCTTAAAGTTGCTGCATAATCGGTAAAGATACATTAGAAGGTCATCTAAAATGCTTATCCGTGAAGAATACATACCTATACAACAATATAACATTAATCTGTGTGTTTTTTTAATACCAGATAAGGAAATATTTCATCATGTTTGGTCCCTTTGGAGATTAGCATTTTTTAGATTTTCCGAATCCAGCATATACTGTAATCCTCACAGATACTGTACGCTGTATGCATGCATGTAAACTCTGCTTGCATTAAAATGAACTGTTGTGTTTATCGTACACATCCACCTGTCCCATAAGGTCATGTCTTGTATTCGGGATTCGGCATCTCAATGTGATGAGGTGAATTTCAATGCATGTAAAAAATGAGATCATCCAAGTGCTGATAAGAAGGTTATTGTGTTTATTCTACATATTACCAGGCTGAAATGAAATGTCGCAGCTCTCATAGCATTACGACTGAGAAATAATAATGGCATCGGACAGTTTTTCCTCTTCACAGATGCAACATTAATAGCCCTATAGATTAGATTTCAATTTGTTTGTGGATCTGGTGGACAGGAGAATGACTAAAGGAATACAATAGTCTGTGTTGGGATGGAAAAACAAATCATGAATATTTTAGGATGCTCTTGAACAGGTTTTCAAACTTTCAAACTGTTGGTGCTAAGGAAATTCAAATGCAATCCTATGTATTAGCTGTATGTATCTTGATTTATACTGCTCAAGTAAAATGAGTACTTTTTGTTTTTCAAATTATAATATCTTACTTTTATGATCTCAATAACAATATGTGTGTGTGTATATATATAAATATATATATATATATATATATATATATATATATATATATATATATATATATATATATATATATATATATATATATATATATATATATATATATATATGTATGTATGTATGTATGTATGTGTGTGTGTGTATATATATATATATATATATATATGTATATATATATATATATATATACAGTTGAAGTCAGAATTATTAGCCCCTCTTTTAAATTTTTTTTTCTTTTTTGAATATTTCCTAAATCATGTTTGACAGAGCAAGAAAATTTTCACAGTATGTCTGATTACATTTTTTCTTCTGGAGAAAGCTTTATTTGTTTTATTTCGGCTAGAATAAAAGCAATTTTTTAAAAACTAATTTAGGGAAAAAATTATATAGCCCCTTTAAGCTATTTTTTTTCCGATTGTCTACAGAACCGAACCATCATTATACAATAACTTGCCTAATTACCCTAACCTGCCTAGTTAACCTTATTAACCTAGTTAAGCCTTTAAATGTCACTTAAAAAAAAGAGAAGTGTCTTAAAAAAGATCTAGTAAAATATTATTTACTGTCATCATGGCAAAGATAAAATAAACCAGTTATTAGAGATGAGTTATTAAAACTATTATGTTTAGAAATGTGTTGAAAAAAATCTTCTCCCCATTAAACAGAAAATGGGGAAAAAATTAAACAGGGTGGCAAATAATTCAGGGGGGGGGGGGGTGTAATAATTATGACTTCAACTGTCCAGTGAGCATCAGTTTTGTGGGTGCAAATGTCTTGTTGATGCTAAAGGTCAGAGGAGAATGACCAGACTGGTTCCAGCTGATAGAACGACAAGAGTAACTCAAAAAACCATTCATTACAACCGAGGTATGCAGAAGAGCATCTCTGGATGCACAACATGTTCAACCTTGTGGCAGATGGACTACAGCAGCAGAAGACCACACCGGGTGCTACTCTAGTCAGCTAAGAACAGGAAACTGGAGCTACAATCGCACAGGCTCACCAAAATTGGACAATAGCAGATTGGAAAAACGTTGCCTGGTCTGATGAGTCTTGATTTCCGCTGGGACTTCAGATGGTAGGGTCAGAATTTGGTGTCAAAATGAAAGCACGGATCCATCCTGCCTTGTATCAACAGTTCAGGCTGGTGGTGGTGGAATGGTGTGGGGGATATTTTCTTGATACACTTTGGGTCCATTAGTACCAATTGAGCATTGTGTCAATGCCACAGCCTACCTCGTTATTGTTGCTGACAATGTCCATCCTTTTATGACCACAGTGTACCCATCTTCTGATGGCTACTTCCAGCAGGATAACGGGCCATGTCACAAAGCGCAAATCATTTCAGACTGGTTTCTTGAACATGACAAGGAGTTCACTGTGGTCAAATGGCCTCCACTGTCACCAGAAATCAATCCAATAGAGCACCTTTGGGATGTGGTGGAACGGGAGATTTGCATCATGGATGTGCATGTGGACCAAAATCTCTGAGCAATATTTCCAGAACCTTGTTGAATCTATGCCACAAAGGATTAAGGCAGTTCTGAAGGCAAGAGGGGATCCAACCTGGTACTACTAAGGTGTGCCTACTGCCTAATAAAGTGGCCAGTGAGTGTATGTATACTTGAACACTTCCTTGCATTTGCTAGGCTGAATAAATATTCTCAGCTCCTGTTACATCCAAAATCTCATTTGTAAATCAGGTCAAATGTCATCTTAGGCAGATACCAACTTAAACATAAATATGCAAGATAAAATAAACCCTGATCCACATTACATTTAATACAGATTTATGAGCATTGTCAATAAACACAGTTGTGCCAGCCACAATGTGTTTTGTGCACATTTATTGACCGCCAGGAGCATTAAACCATTGAAATTCAGTGCTGTACGATAAACAGATTTGGCAGAGTGTTGGATAAAATGTAAAATCTGAGACCTGAAGCTAAAGCAACCGAGAAGCACGGCTTGAAAATGAACGGGGGTTTTGTGTGTTGCTTCGAGGACTGGGATGAATGCGCAAATGGAAACAGAAAAGAGTCTTGGAGAGTTCGCTGAGTTTCTTTCTCAAGCTTCAAATCAGCATACAGTAAGGTTCCTGAAGGATCATGTGACTGAAAACTGGGGGAATAATCCTGAAGATTCCACTTCACATGAATAAATTACAATTTAAGATGTATTCAGATAGAATGAAAGAAGTTAAGAGAACAATTGACATCTTTGTTTGTATGGATGTACTGGATAAATTTGGTATGTGTTTGAATAAAATATTACTGTTGTTTTATACAGTTTAAGTCAGAATTATTAACCCCCTTGAATTATTAGCCCCCCTGTTTATTTTTTTCCCCATTTTTTGTTTAACGGAGAGATTTTTTTTTTCCACACATTTCTACACATAATAGTTTTAATAACTCATTTCTAATAACTGGTTTATTTGATCTTTGCCATGATGACAGTAAATAATATTTTCATAGATATTTTTCAAGACAGGTAAATTATTCTTAACTAGGCTAATTAGGTTAACTAGGCAGGTTGGGGTAATTAGGCAAGTAAATGTATAACGAGGGTTTGTTCTGTAGGCTATCAAAAATATAAAGCTTAAATGGGATAATAATAATGACCTTAAAATGGTTTTAAAAAATTTAAAACCGATTCTCCATAAGAAAAACATTATCAGACATACTGTGAAAATTTCCTTGCTCTGTTAAAAATCATTTGGGAAATATTTAAAAAAGGCAAAAAAATTCAAATGGGAGTTTATTAATTCTGATTTCAACTGTACGTGTTGTAATATTTGTCAACTATTTCTGGAAATCCCCATATTTCTTTAAGCCATGTTAACTTTTATTCCATCTCAGGATACATATCCTTTAAATCAACAATTCTGTTCTTAATATCAACAATTCAATTATTGATAATGCTGATTGTTGATATCAGAGTTACATTTCAAATAGTAACAATGCCAATGCTTGATATCAACAATGATGCAATCAATCGCATGAATACAAATCTTGATATCTGGAATGTGGATTGTTGATATCAAAAATTGAATTCTTCATCTCAACAATTCATATCATGTTAGGCAATAACTGTCAAAATGGCTTGCCTGGTAGCACTTCAACTGCTTTAATTCACCTATAAAGCATAGACATTTGCTCTAGTAACCACGTGAACATTGATATAAAAAATAAAGGCTTTTTCTAATAAGAATTGTATTGTCTGTGTGTAAAATTGGAAAGAAAATCAATCAGGAAGAAATCAATTATTGATATCAATAATTACATTTGAATTGCAGCCTGCTGTGGCGCTTCAATTTATTTATTTTTTTCCTCATATAGTGACGCAGTTCCTAGAGAAACAGAATATTAAATGACAAAAAATTGGGCGTGGCTTGTTTTTTCTACTGCAAGATGAATGGTAGCAGGAAAGTTGTGATTTCATTTAGAAAGATCAGGAAAAGGGTTTGGGGAGAGTTATTACAGCCTAACAGACACCTCCTCACCGCCGTTTCTGTTTATTGTCAAAACGGACAGTTGGAGGGGCGTGGTCAAATATGTTAGCTACGCCCAATTCCTAAGATGTACATAATCTGACAATTTAACTGAAAAAAATGCATGCACAGATGAATTGATCACCACAAAGCTAGCGACGTGAGCTAACAAAATCATATGGTTAGTTTTGATTTCATGGGGACTTTAATTAATGGAAATTATACTACTGATCAAGAACTGTAATTCTTACTAGATGAAATTCAGTTCTGATTCCTTACCTTTCTTCTCAGGCAAGCCGTTTTTTTCTTATAACAAGATTTTAATTCTTGATATCAAAAGTGAAATTCCTGATATCAACAATTCAATTTAATTCTCAAATTAAAATCACCAAATTAGAGACTATACCTGTCACGGTCACCAGCGATCCACCTGTGCAGATCGCTGAAGAACTACAAATGCCATCATGCAATTCATTCACATACCTGATTCCTCTTGAATGCAAACACACAGCTGAAGCAGTTCAGGACTAATCCAACCCAGGCTCAATCTGAGAACGTAGTCCCGGGGATGTTTCTGGAGACCGCGAAATACGTCCCGGGAGGTACGTATTTTTGCAGTTTTTGTTTTCATGAGTCCGCGAGAGGCCGCTGTGCGTGCTTTTTCCCGCGTTGTTCTTGCGTAAACCCGCTGGAGGCCACTGTCGAACGACCTTCCGCCTGTCTTGCCTGGATGACAGAATGATTGACCGTGCGACCGGCCAATCGGCTGACCCATCCTCCTCCGTCCCTAAACCTAACCAACGACGATTCACAAAAGCCGTCCAGAAAAAGAAAAGCCCTCGTCTGATTTTTACCACGTTTTCGGATTTTGACCACATTCTCACCCTGTGACGAACTTGTTCGCTTCATTTTTTGGATTTTGTTTTTGTTTTCTTACCTGATTTCTGGAACCGCTCTTCCCCGGACTCGAACCCGGTCGTCGTCGTCGTGGTCAGCCCCTCTCTGCACCTCGAGTCCGCCAGAGTACACGAAGAGCTAACCGGACAAACTGGTTGTAGCGGGAAAGCCCTCCACACGGAGGCGAGCGGCTGGCTGGCTGGCCGGCAAGCGCCGAAAGGAACGGCGTCACACCGCCCCGCAGCGTTCGCTTAAAAAAATTAAATGCAGCCGTACGTACCCCCGGCTACGGTCTCCAGAAACGTCCCCGGGACTACGTTCTCAGAATGAGCCTGGGTTGGACTAATCAGTTGGACTATAAACACAGCACACACACACATCCTTGCTGAGTCTTGTTTCTGTTTTAGAACATCACGTACGCGTTTTCCTTGTCTGTGTTTTGACCCTTGACTTGTTTAACCGTTTATATAGTTTTTTGCTGCCTGCACTGACCTTTTGTCTGTTTTGATTACGATCTTGGATGACCTTTATGCTCCTGTTTGCCACCTGTTTGACCCTTGCCTGCCTGACTACTGTTCTAAATAAACTGCATGTGGATCCTCACCTCCGTTGTCCAGACCCGTACGTTTCAAAACCAAAAATAGGAATATAAAGTTAATTCAAATCAAAATGCGACTGTCCCTAAATACACATTTAAACATTGTTTTTACAGCTAGCTTAATTATCATTAGTGTTGTTATTCAAAACTTTTTCATTAAAGTTTTGTTTTGAAACTTTTTTTTTTCATGTAATCAAATTGAGAGCTTGTGAATCAGAATCAAAACGGGACATCTGAATAAGTACGCAGCCCCAGTTAAAACACAGGTATAGGGCTCTTTAAAACTGCATATAAACATGTGTGAAACATGGCATTTTTTGTTTTTGTAATATTTGTGACAGAGTTGTGCATGTTGCTTCGGGGGCCTGAATGAATTAGTGATTGGGAGTAAAAGTGTTTGAGAGTTTGCTGCGTTTGCCGCAGGGATTAGATGAGGGGAAAGCAGCAGCGGGTCGGTGTTGTGCGGAAACTGCATTGGTTGGGTGGGTTTATTGTGACAGCGGCGTGTCAATGATGGTTTTAGCGGAGACAGCCTGAGTTGCACAGGCAAAATAAAATGATGCACCAGCGCACCTGGCCAGGGACTGTGGGTTGGGATGAGAGAGAATCTCCATCGTCTCCTTCTCAAAAACTGCCTTGCAGGACTTAGGAGGAGGAGACGGAGGGAGGAAGAAAGCAGTCTGATGTCACTCATATGGAGATGTTTTCTTTCCGATGGCCGAGAGTAGCCTTGCGTGACTGTTTGCATGGGGCGCAGTGAAGCTGATTTGAGTTCACGGCTCAAGTGTTGGACCTGAGGTTGTCCGGCGAGCTGCCAGAATACCTGAGCGCAGAGTTTGTTGACATGTTGCTGGAAGAGGTATCAAACAGAGTCAGAGGACTTCACCTGGGCTGCAGGAATGTCATAGTGTGAAAGTGCTAAAAGACAGTTGTGGAACAGGATGGTGGAAGTGTGTGTCTAAGAAGAAGGATTTAGTCTAACTGTTGTTAGAGGAAATGTTCTGCTTTTATTGCAAACTCTGGGAATGTTTTCAGTCTGATGAAAGCTGTCCTTTGGACACGTTTGCAACTGAGTAGCTATTGTCTATTAAATTTAAGTTTACTGTTTAAGTTTATTTGCGTGTGTTTGTTTGTGTTTCTGTGTGTGTTCTGGTTTATATGGTTTACAGGGATACAAAATTATATAATAACATGGGTGTGTGTGTGTATGTGTGTGTGCAATTGTGAGAGTGTTACAGTGTACTGTATTTATTCAAATACAACACACTCATTTTAAATTCAAATTGTTTCATAACAAATTGCAGTCCTGATGAACAGGAAATACATACAGTCGAGCCCGAAATTATTCATACCCCGGGGTAATGGTCGAGATCGGGCTATCAAGCTTGACTGTATTTTAAAATAATAATATGTGTCAAGTCTTTTGATTGTTGATACATTCATATAAAGCAGTGGCCTAAATTATTACAACATTTGGCATGTTTATGAGGTTTCAGTTTTTTTGTTGAATTGACTGCTGCAGTACCCATAAATAATACAATATATAGTCATTATTATGCTCTAAATACCATACCATAGAGCCATTATAATGATATTTATAGAATTTACCTTACAGTAAAAAATGCAAAACAAGCTGGGTCTATTTCACTGTCAATGCCACACAATCACGTTCCCTAACATAATTCAAAAGACAATCTTTGGCGTTAGCTGCTGAAGGCAGGGGAGAACATTAATATATTATTATAAAGTTATATACATAGATGTGTGTGTGTGTGTGTATAATATATATATGTGTGTTTATCAAATTATTTAATTTGATAGATAATAGTCCTGCAATGTCTTATTAGTCTAATTTACTGATTTGATTTAACAATCTGATAAGGACAAAGATATGACAATAAATATAGAAATATACTCATATTCATATTTGTTCATATTTGTCTTTATTTCTCAGTGTTATTGAAAGGTTTTAGTCTTCAGTTGAGAGTTTATCCAGCATTTTATGTGACTTTTTAACCCTTTTGTGCTGTTGGGGATGTTTTCATCCACTGCGGGGTGATTTTGAGGCTTAATTTGGCCACAGCTTTCTCTATATTTCAGCAAATGGAATTATTTTTGGAGACAGTTATTGGTGACTTATTTTGACTCATGTTTTGGAAAAATGCTTTAAAAATATTCAAACAATACACCCCTGGCAAATTTACAACTCTTTTGTTATGTTAGTGGCTGTTTTTGTCCCATTGCTCCATTATAATGACATTTTTTGATTGTGAAGCCATAACACCATATTATTATCTATTCTTGATTGTTTTTGGTTTTCCCTGTTGGGAAGCGGTAAAATCTGTAATATTTGCTGAAAAAAAAAACAATTGTTATAATGGAAAGTCAATGGGTCAAAAACAGCCACTAACATAAAGAAATGGTAGGAAATGTTATCAGTAAATAAGGGTTAATGATTGTCTCTAAACTTTAACTTTGAGATCATTTTGTACCACATACAGCTAGTAAGTTGTTTCTGGAGATTCACTATTGACACTGCCTTTCCTTACCATCATTTAGTTATCAGTTGATTTTGTGTAGTCAGTTTTATTCCTGAAGCGTCTTCCTCTATTACCACTTCAGCTGCAGCTTATGTCTAAACCGTAAGACCTCAGGCCTCACCAATGAGCTCCAGCAGCCGGCTTAGAAATACACCACATGTCAGAAAAACAGCAATATCATGTCAGATGCCCTTGGCTAAAGATGCTTTGCAAAAAAAAATACAGCATTTTAATGATCAGGGCCGGGTTTCTTGGCTTGTAAGAGATTGCTGTACGTGCAAGGCTATGAACGCTCATTGCAATTCCTTGTGCATGTCCGAAAAATGCAGGTAATGCAATCAAGCGAGAAATTGTTCTATTCTCTAGTCAATGTCCAATTCCAAAGTGCTGAATAAAACCTTAAATAGAGTCATCTCCTGAACTTTTAACCCAATAATTGTCATTTCATGCAGATTAGGAATCAAGACAAGTCTATATAAAGCACCTGTACCTGAAGACTGAGGCACAAAATGGTTGGAACTAGTAGGAACAAATTAAGGTTGTAGAAAATAAAATTTTGCAAAAGAAATGCCCAATACATGGATGGGTTTTGACAGATTTATTTATTTATTTATTTATTTATTTATTTATTTATTTATTTATTTATTTATTTATTTATTTATTTATCCCTACTTCCTCTTTTTCACAGTTTTCAAGCATATTGTGTATAATCACAATCTATATAAGGTTATACATATACAGTTGAAGTCAGAATTATTAGCCCTCCTGTTTAAAGGAGAGAAGATTTTTCCAACATATTTCTAAACAATAGTTTTAATAACTCATCTCTAATAACAGATTTATTTTATCTTTGCCATGATGACAGTAGATAATATTTTACTAGATATTTTTCAAGACACTTCTATACACCTTAAAGTGACATTTAAACGCTTAACTAGGTCAATTAGGTTAACTAGGCAGGTTAGGGTAATTGGGCTGCATACCGATGGTTTTTTCTGTAAACAGTCGAAAAAATTTTTCTTAAAAGGGCTAATAATTTTAACCTTAAAATAGTTAAATAAAAATTTAAAATGCTTTTATTCTTGCCAAAATAAAATAAATAAGACTTTCTCCAGAAAAAAAATATTATTAGACATACTGTGAAAATTTCCTTGCTATGTGAAACATCATTTGGGAAATATTTAAAAAAGAAAAACAATTCAATGGGGGGGCTAATAATTCCCGCTTCAAGTGTGTATATATATATATATATATATATATATATATATATATATATATATATATATATATATATATGTATATATATATATATATATATATATATATATATATATATATATATATATATATATATGTATATGTATGTATGTGTATATATATACATATATATATATATATATATATGTATATGTATGTATGTGTATATATATATATATATATATATATATATATATATATATATATATATATATATATATATATATATGTATGTGTATATATATATATGTATGTGTATATATATATATATATATATATATATATATATATATATATGTATGTGTATATATATATATCATAATATCTACTATTTTAATAATAGGAGATTTGACAATAGATTTTAAAGTAATAGTGTATGATAAAATACAACAGCTTCAATTAAATTTACAGCCCATATAGAAATTTGATATATATTATATTCAAATTACACAAATGACAAGTTCATGTTTAGATTTCAAATATATTGATATAATGTAATGAATATTTCAACATTTTGCAAAAAAAATGCCCATTTACATACTTTTTTCAATATAATCATGTTAAAAAAATATAAGTTTTTTCTTATGTATGTTCATCATGGTGGCACGGTGGCTCAGTGGTTAGCACTGTCACCTCACTGCAAAAAGGTCACTGGTTCAAGTCATGGCTGGGCCTGTGTGGAGTTTGCATGTTCTCCCCATGTTGGTGTGGGTTTCCTCCGGGTGCTTCGGTTTTCCCCACAGTCCAAAGACATGCGATATAGGTGAATTGGATGAACTACAGTAAATTGACAGAAGTGTTTGAGTGCATGTGTGAATGTGAGAGTATATTGGGTTTTCCCAGTACTGGGTTGCAGCTGAAAGTACATCTGCTGCATAAAACATATGCCAGAGTAGTTGCCAATTCATTTTGTTGTGGCGACGCCTGATAAATAAGGGAATAAGCCAAAGTCAAAGGAATGAATGAATGTATGTTCATATATGGCCATAAAGTATATCAGACTTCTGTATAGGACTGCACTTGAATAAAGCAACAGGTGTAATCTGCCAATTGTCCTTATAATTTTGTAATCTCACGATATTCATTAGACTTTATTGATTACTGCAGAGTACTCTGGATCTACACCAATTTTCAAGCGACATTTAAGTTACGATGTCTTTGGAAAACAGGCTGTAACATTTTAAGATTTAAGATCACACAATCTACTTAGGTCAAATGTGGACAAACCCAATTGTGTGGATTACAAAATGTACTGTAATTGAAAAATAGGTAGGATTTGTCCATCTAAAATAGAGCATTTTTGAAGCGTAAAGAGAGTTGAGAAAGAAATCGTTTTGTCTCTCTTTTTCCTCCTTTGGATAATTGCGGCTCTTCGTAGGGCGACCTGTGACTCTTTCCAATATCTGCCCCGGCTGTTTGGATTGTTGTGGTTTGTTTATTTGTTGCATGCGGGCTCTTGGCTGGCTTCCTGCAGCATTAACACAGGGACAGAGTGGAGGAGCCGCGTGGGCAGGAGGGCAGTGTGGCTGCCAGACTTCATGCCCAGAACCAGCGCTTCCACATGCGCAATATGCAGGGAAATGACTGGGAGAGGAGAGTAGGAGGGAGAGAGAGATAGAGAGAGAAGACTGTACAGATTTCCCCCCTTAACACGTTCAGCCCACTCCTTTGGGTTTCCATGAGCAAGAAGACTGTTCGGAGAGAAGCATGGAGCTGTCCATTGATTTCTGGCATGCTTTTTGTGTCTCTTGTGTAATGGATTTAATATGTTGTTTGTTTGAAGGGAACTCAAGATGATCTCAGAATAGATTGTGTTTATGGTGTCAGTATACATTGCGAGTCATGTTGTGTTTTTAATCAGAGCAAATTGCCGTAATGGAAATTCAGGGGAATTTATTTGTAATCATTTAAAAAAAAATGTAAAGCCAGATTTTAGGTGTGAGTCTTAGGGATGTGAACCTACACTGGTCTAATGGGTCGGTTTTGTTACGGTTATCATGTAATCGATTAGATTCAATTTGATATCTCGGTGCATCACAGTGCATTGACTATATAATTTCCATCCACAATTATATATTTTTCATCACAACAGAAGAATTCTTGAATTAAACTGTTTAAATATATCAGAATCAGAATCAGTTCTATTGCCAAATGTGCTTCACACACACAAGGAATTTGTTTTGGCTACAGAAGCTTCCAGTGTAAATAAAGTGACAAGTGACCAACATAAAATAAATGAATATGAAAAAAAAAAAAAAAAAAAACACAATAAACATTAAACAGAGATGCAGTTAGTCAAAAAATCTGGATGTTGAATTGTGTGTACAGATTTGTTATAAATATACAGATTATAAGGTGCTTATAACCTGTATATTTTAACTGTATATATTTAACTATATATTTTTATTTATACCGTATATCTTTTGTCCTTTAAATCTGATGCTTGCGTTTGCAGCAGCTCCTCGCCCACAACTTCACCCATTGCGTTAAATTAGGCTTTACAGTCTTCGTGTTCAGTCCTTTGCTTCCACTGTATCTGTTCAGCTGAGGGAATGGAACCAACCCCGTGACGTCAGGCACAGCAATATTCCAAGATGGCGGTGCCCTAGGTCTAAAATCTGTAGTTATATATGTCGTTTTCTTCTAAATGCTTAAATAAATCGAGATTCTTTGATATATTTTCATTAAAGTGGAATTCAATCTACAAAATAATGTAAACTTGACTGAGTGCTTCATTTCCCCTTTAATACAAGCCGATAGATATATGAACTATACCTTTAAACTGACCTGCTCAAAGAAAACACTGTTTTTGAATGTTTCAAACAAAACTCAAATACAATCACAGAAGAAAACATGAGCATTTATATCAAATAAACGAACATAAATATTATCCTGCTTGTTTTCTGAAAATTGTCAAGCATGTTCTTACGTCCCTATGATTGGTCATTGTGTTCACACTCACAACAGAAAGTGCTGCGGTTGGCTCTAAAACGGTCGTTCTGTTCCCCGATGAGTGACGAGGACACTGAAAAATGCGTGGTAACAGTCTGTATGCGCGTAATAAAGCGCACTTTGTGCAGCCATCACAGCTGATCTGTAATAGACGCCGTGGAGAAAACTCGCTCTACAGACACACTCATGTCAGGATCCACAAGTGTCACTTTAATAGCAATAGAGGAGAGGAAAAGTTACCTTACAAACATGCCAGCAGTTCAAAGGTCCAAAATGAGAGAGAGACAGAGAGGCAGGGAGAAAGAGCTTTTGTTTTCTCCCTAGCAGTGAAACAGTTTCTCCTGGTTCTGCTGAACTTCATTGCTAGTGAAAGACTGTCCAGCAATCTCACATGCAGTGAATTGTGCACAGTTGTGTTATGAAGCTTTTAATTACTCACCCTAGCCTCGTTTGAATAGTATTCTACTGTGACATAGCACATATGAGATAAATGACGTCAGTACTTAATAACCAGTGATAATCTATTAAACTGATACCAAATTATCTGCATCGCGGTGCATCAAAGAAACAATTAATTTTGCTGAATGGAAGTCCTTCACAATTCACAACTTTTTATTTTTTTTATTTTTATAAAAGACTATTTTTAGGATTTTGATTAGATAATATTATTGCTCTGGTATGGACGTTACACACTTCAGTCTGTGAAATTAAATGTGAATTTTTTTATTTCTATTTATTTCAAACAGAAATATCATACATACAGTAAAAATTATTGAAAAAAAATTACATTTTAACATGGTCGAAATTGAGCGGGATGAAGCACAAGCTTATGATTTTCCCACCCCATTACCACACACATCATTCGTCTATTACTTAAATTTATTTCTTCTTTTACTTATCTCTTCTTTCTACATGAGACAAATGAGCTTTACATGAGACATATTTGATCCTTCTGGCATCTTTGACATATTATAGGTCTGATTCCATTTACATTTTATTACATAGACCCAAAAATACATACTGCAAACAGCCATTAATTAAAATTTCATCATACCTTTCTCATTTTATTCTTTTTCATTCACTTCTATTCTTCATTATATTCCTTTAATAATATATATTTCTACAACTTTTTAAATTGATTAAAATCCTGACATTGTTTGATAATCTGTTCTAGACTGTTCCATAATTTCACACCACATACAGACATACACACATTTTTTGAAGTTATCCTTGTTTTTAACCTCCTAAAATGTAGTTCTTCTCTCAAATTATATCCTCCCTGTCTTTCTTCAAAAAACTTTGCATGCATTTCGGAAGTATTTTATTTCTAGCTTTAAACATACATTGTGCTGTTTTAAATGTAACCAAATCATTAAACTTAAGTATCTTCAATTTGAAAAATAAAGGATTTGTATGCTCCAAATACCTCACATTTTCTATTAGTCTAATTACATTTTCTGCAGGATCATAAGTTATATTTATATGTATTCCCATATATTTCAAGACAATAACCCATATATGGCAACACAAGTGTCATATAATGCATTATGACAAAATTTTATCGCGTTATTATATTTTGTCTTTTTTAGAATTTTTTAAAAATCTTAATCTTATATTTGTGTGTTTTATGGAAGTAAAATGGCTGGAGAAAAGAGACTTCATTTATATATTCTTTTATTTTATTTGTTTATTTTTACTGCTCAGGTTTGGAATAGCAATTTTCAAGATCTTGATTTTTTTTGTTTAATTTTATTCCAAATTTATTATTATTATTTTTTATTTGAATAAAAGCTTAGATACTTATAAATAGGCTTTGACACTTTTCTGTATCTTTAATAAATTAAGTTCCATAGTTACCTGTTTGTTTGGCAGGCCATTTTTCAAATGCACATCTGAAATGTTCCAGCACTCGCACTATCATAAAGCTGTAGCTTTCGCTCCGCTGGTTGTGAATCTAAAATCAGCAATAAACCATGTTCTCGAAGGATATGTGATGTCACAGGTGGGCGGTGAGTCAGTGTCCTGGTGGACTGTCAATATTAAAGGTAGGCAGAGCATCATATTGGCCTGTCATGGTGAGAATATAGGATATTTTGTTTTTGTCTTGCCTCGCCAGAGTGAAATGACAATAAACCAACTGGAGAAGACATATACCAGAAGCCTTGTCTCTCGCACAGGCCCACTTTCCAGCCATTTTCAGCCAGGTTGGGCCATCAGACAGAGGATGGATAACAACTCCAAGGCTCAATCAGTTCCTATTCACTGGCTTGCCAGACCTGCTCTCGGGTTCATGCTGGAGCAACAGAGCCTTGTTTGCCAGTAAAAGCGCCAAGCCCTGATGAGACAGAGGCATATAGACAGTTACAACCTGGCAGCCTTTTTTTAGCCAGGGTGACAACAGGTCTGTCTGCACCTTCTGTCAAATTTTCCAGCCCCTCGCACTGTTTCTCACCTTCATTTTCCCCATTTTGTCTCTCCGTGTGTGATTTTTCTCTTTCAGATTCTTCCTTTTTGTGTGCCTGACATGTTAGCAAGAAGGTACTGGTGATTTGATTCTTATTTATATGGTTTGATTTCAGTTGAATAAATTAGGGCTGCACGATATTGAAAAAAAAACAGACATTGTATAGTTGGGATATGCAATTAATTTCAGAAGATGACTCTGTTTTGGATAGAAATCACCATTTTACATTGACTGGGTGATTGGGATGGTCTTGTACGAGAGTGCATTGGCATTAAACATACAAAAATTAAAGCAACATTGTCTCATTCCGAAAACGTAGCCCTATATACGTTTCTGGAGAATTATGTACTTGCTCACCTGCTTTCTGGAACTGTTCTTTGCTGGACTCGAATCTCGCCGTTGTGGTCAACTCCTCTATGCGTCACAAGACCACCAATGTATATGGTGAGCTACTGGACAAACTGGTAACAGCAGGAAAGCCGTCCATACGGAGGTAAGCAGTGAGCTGATGAGCGTGAAAAGGAACGCCATCATACTGCCCCGTAGAGTTCATTTTAAAAATTAAATGCAGCAAACATACTTCTGGCTGCATAATTCACGATCTCTAGAAATGTATATAGGACTACGTTTTCAGAATAAGTCCATGTTGTGATATATTGTGAAATGATATATTGATTCAATGATTATTAACTCTCAATATTTCATTTGAAATGTCAAATTTGCAGAATTGAAATGATCCTAACTGAATCCCTCCCACTCATCTACTGTATATTCATGAAATTCAGATTTACATTAGCAATAGAGACCACACAATTATGCTGATTACTTTTTATTTGAGTGTAAGACCAACAAGAAATCATAAATATGTGTCTAGTGCGCACACACAAATTAAGCAGAAATGTCACAATGCATATTACTGTGCATATCAAAACATTGTAAATGGTCAACAGTAAAATTAATTGAAAAACAGTTTTCAGAATTCATTAATCTAATATTTTAAACAAGCCCATAAAGCTGATATATAAAATATGCTAATATTAAAGAAGTAAAATAAGTTGGAAAAATAACGTTTGTGTTCTATCATTTCATTTTATTTTATTTTAAACAAACAAACAAACAAAAAAAACTGTTTTCAGAATTCAATAATCTAATATTTTAAACATATTTTAAACAAGCCCATAAAGCTGTTGTACTACATGTATAACAGCTGTATAAAAAGAAAATGTCTTTAATAGTGGCAAGATAGGTCTTCCATGTGTGCTGTGTTGTCATTGAATCCTACACTGTGCCTACAATACACTAAACATGACTTTTGTTGACTTCTTGGCATCCTGAATCAGCTGAAATCCATCTAAAGTTGATGCAAAATTGGATATCCCTTTACTTTTCATGTCAGTATCACTCGGAGCTCATAAACAATAGAAGGTTTATCTTGGAGATGCGAAATGTACCCGCAATTCTGGAATCACCCATATTGTATGCAACCACCTATTAAATGTGACATTATGAGGTTGACGAGTGTATTTTAAATAAACGCTCTCCAGTCTCTGAACATGGCTGGAGTTATTTGGGTGGGAGGGCTGATGGATGTATGTTGTCAGTGTGCATTCATAATGAGGCATCAAGCAGCTTGTTAGATGCAATCAGTAGCTGCTGCCCATGAACCTCATTCGATTTGCTGTCATCTAGCATGTTGCGTCACCTGGGAGTCCTGATGAGAGAGACAGGGAAGATGAACATTTTTAGAAGGGCTTTTTCCTGTATGGATGGAGTACGCCCACTTAGCATTAGCATAGCTCTTGTCATACTGATAATAGGTTTATGACTGCTATGCCTTTAACTATTACATTGTTGCTTATTGCCTTAGCGAAAACCTTTGAAGTCTATGCAAATCAGGAAGGATAACTGAACAACACTTTGTGTTCGCTATGAAAGAAAGAAAAAACATATCTAATGCTTGTCGTAATCATAACTCTAAAATGCCATATGTTCATTCAAATGAGGTGTGAGCTTTCGGTTTCACTTTCACTGTCGAGTGCGCTCATGTCATGGCTGCCGTCACTTTGAGAAAAAAAATATACATGCAAGTCATACTTTCCACGTGGCTCCCAAAGGATCAGTCTGTGCAACAAACTGAACATTATTTACAACTTTATTACCTGTTATTCACAGCCTGTGCAGGTTTTGTTCACTAAAGTAGACATCATTTGCGGCCACGTGCTTGTCCTCTCGGTAGTAAACAAACATTGCGTCTGCTCATGTGGGATTTCGCGGCCACGAATATGTCATTACATTAAGACAGAAATGACAATGTAGGGTTAATTATACCTTATAAATACAGTATGTGACACTTTCAACACCATTTGGAGGTGTCCATGTTGCTGAGCAATGAATATAAAATGTAAAGACTTGCGTGACCGCCTTTACACTTCTCTTCTGACCTTGAAAATATAATTAGCTATAATTAGCTATATAATCGTAGAAAATATGAATAAAGATTGTGTGTATGGTCGAATCGAGATCACAGTCTTTTTTTTTTTTTATTAATCATGTAGCCCTAGATGCAACGATTATAAATTTTGGTTGTGCAATGATCATGGTTTCATGGTTATCACAAATATTATGCATTCATTCATTTGAAAACACTACTAGTTTAGAAAATCACATGAAAACTCCTTATGTTTTAAAGTGTTATTACTGCTTAGTAACCAATTAATACAGCACAAAAAATCATTAAAAACAAACAATAGTCTATTTCTCTTCTGACTTTTGGCATAATAATTAATACAGTGTAATCTTTTTGCACTGAAAATAAATGACAGAATAATGAATAAATAAATAAATAAATAGAAATAAGATTAAATTAAAAAATGCATTTCTCTAATGTAAATCTACGCATCATATTATCTACTGTAAGTATTTCCCTTTTAAGAGAACAAATGTAGTCAAAGACTGCTGAACCTCGTGGCCTTCTTTCAACTAGGTGTGCCTGGAATGTGTGAGCACGTCGCACTGCCTGCAAATTGCTGCAAATATGGGCGGGGCAAGCCGCGCCTCTATTGGAAACAACGAACTTGTGTGCGCAAAAGACAAGATATGTGAACGGCCCTTAGTTAATAGTCTCAATCAAAGTTAAAATCTGCCTTTAATCCAGTGTGTCTGGGTATTTGCCTCAGTGTACAAGCTCTGAACTTTAAACTAGCAAACAGTTGGTATAACTTTTAGTTGCAGCAGTTTTGTTTACAATTAATTAACAGTGACGAATTAAAGCATGGTTAATAGTGCAATCGGTTAATCGTTGCATCCCTACATATATTATTATTATTATTATTATTATATTATCATATACTGACAGCAGAATCCAACTTGACTTTATAAAGACATTATGCAATTTTGAATGCGCTCCACACAGTTGAGTGGGCTTGACAAACCATCTGTAGGACACACTCTCTCCTCTCCGTAGACAACAAACACTTTCTTATTACCACTCTTATGTTTGCGGAAAAACATCGTGATGTGTGTGTGTGTGTGTGTGTGTGTGTGTGTGTGTGTTCTTCACACAGGTAAGTGGGCTTAATAAACCACTTGTTGAAGACTTTCTTTTCCTCTCCATATGCACCAGACACCGTCTTATAAGCACTGAATAATTCTTGAAAAACATTTGTGCAATTAAGTTAAAACTAGACTTGTCATAACATTCATATACTGCTATTCTTCGATTATTTGAAGTGCCTCTTTCATCCTCACTTACTTTGAATAAAGACATCTGCTAAATTATAAATGCAAGTGTAAAGAGATCAAGCATTTAAAGTGCTAGATGCAGGAAACTTAAACACAAGCTAAAATGAACAGAATGAAATTGCGTGTTGGATTTGATGCTAATATCATTATCACTATTATCTTTATAGGTATCATTCTTGGTGTCAACTGGCGTTAAGACTCAAATTATTATGAAATTATGAAGATTTAAGGCTTTAATTACAGGGGTTTTAGGCCATTTGTTTTCTTGATTTGAGAAAACTCTCCTTCAGGACATTGGTCAGTCCCAGTGTTCAGTCTACAGTGCATTATCTGTAATATGAGGCATTTACAGATCAAACCTTTACCTGTAATCTCTGCGTTCAAAAAGAAGTACAGTAACCTAAAATTGTATATTTTAAGTATGCCTAAAATCTCAAATGATTATTACATCACTTTAAAGAAGAGCCCAGCCCTAGAAGTGTTTCAGCAGATCATTTGTGTCTTTTATCCTTGTGTTTACACTCCGAAATGACCTTTTATACTGAGGTCTAATTGAATAAAGTATGTTTTAGTGCTTAATGTATGAGACGAGAGAACATCCTCTCTGTTTATAGAATAAGGTTGACACAGGGCAATCCACTTCAGAAGCCCTCAGAGATGTATAAATGCATCATTTTCCCACTTTCACATTACCTTTTTCCTGGGGAAACCACAATGAATGAAATGAACTGTGTCATTGAAAAATGCGACAACACATTACCCAGCAGCACACACATTTGTTTGCATGAAAAACAAAATCTGCTGAGCCAGGATGTGAAGATGGAAAAGGTGACAACAGCTCAACAGTTCTTGTGCTAATGTAATATTTCGGACAGAAATAATGCTCAGGCTGTCGTTGCAAATATGTACACATTTTCTAAGTTGGCACAAAGAAGGAGATTTCAAATCACTGTTTTCCATAAAAATAAAATGAATGAAAGCTGGAGCTTTTAAGCTTCCGAATAGACTAAAGGATCAAATTCTTTAAAAGCAGTATAACTTCTGCCCTAAATTCCAAGTCTTCTGAAGACAGCTTTTTATATCCAAATGTTAAATCGTAATTCCTCACTCTAGTGTTATTAACCCCTTTGACTGGATCATTTCAGGATTTAAGAACAAGATAATTTAGGTTTTAGACACTGGATCAGATGATTCAGACTCAAAAGATTGATTTGTTCTTTGATCTGATTTGTTTCTGTTCATTTGAAAATTGGCATAATTAGAATGGATGTCAAGGTTTCTTCCTAACAATTTTATTTAATTTCAGTGCTTGATGGCCACAAACCTCATTCATTATCCTGGCAGGTAATTGCCATGTACTGTATGTGATAAATAATAAATTACTTGTGTTTCACAGGAGATGGTCATAATTGACAGTACCGGGAGGAAGAAATAACGTTTTATTATATTGCCTTATTCCTTATAAGTTAATGAATATTTTTTTAATAAAAGGGTTTATTAAATTAATGTTTTACAATGTAATTGAAAAATAATACACACAAATACAGTTGAAATCAGAATTATTAACCCCCTTGAATTTTTAGCCCCTCTGTTTATTTTTCCCCCAATTTCTGTTTAACGGAGAGGATTTTTTTTCAACACATTTCTAAACATATTAGTTTTAATAACTCATTTCTAATAACTGATTTATTTTATCTTTGCCATGATGACAGTAAATAATATTTGACTAGATATTTTTCAAGACACTTCTATACAGCTTAAAGTGACATTTAAAGGCTTAACTAGGTTAATTAGGTTAACTAGGCAGGTTAGGGTAATTAGGCAAGTTATTGTATAATGATGGTTTGTTCTGTAGACTATCGAAAAAATATATAGCTTAAAGGGGCTAATAATATTGACCTTTTAAAAAGTTTTTTTGCTAACAACATGCTAATTCATGCTAGAATCATGCTAGTAACATGCTAATTCATGCTAGAAACATGCTAGTAACATGCTAATTCATGCTAGACTCAAGCTAGTAACATGCTAATTCATGCTAGAAACATGCTAATTAATGCTAGAATCATGCTAATTTATGTTAGCAACTGCCTAGCAACCACACAGAATACTTTAGCAACTGCCTAGCAACAACCTAACAACGCCTTAGCAACCACTCAGAACACCCTAGCAACCACCTAGCAACACCTTAGCAACCACCTAGCAACACCTCAGCAACAACCTAGCAACACCTTAGCAACCACCTAGCAACACCTTAGCAAGCACTTAGAACAACTTAGCAACAGCCTACCAAGAAACATGCCAATCTATACTATATATAAGTACTATATACTATAGTATATATATATATACTAGAAACATGCTAACATATATGTACTTATCTATGCCGACTGTTTCAAACTTCATAAAAGCTGTTTCAGTTATTTACACTTTAAAACGACTTCAAACTTTTAGACTCGACTTTTCAAGCCACCATAAAGTTTGTCCTTAAACTTTAATATCTAATTAAAACTATTAGAGATAAAAATATTATCAGACATACTGTGAAAATTTCCTTGCTCTGTTAAACATCATTTGGTAAATATTTAAAAAAGAAAAAAAAAAATTCAAAGTGGGGGTAATAATTCTGACTTCCACTGTACACATGCACATATACAGTAGGTAAACACATCATGTTTTTTCCTGGGATTAATATTTCTAAAGGAGCTGTTGACATGGAATTGAACCAGATCCTGGTAAAAACTCAAACAATACAAACATTATATCATTAAAAAAATAATATTTTGCTATGTGTAATGACAATGAAATGACACAAGGAGAAAGTACTGAACTACCGAAAAGTTTTTAATGCTTTATATAAAAGGCTTTTATGGTAGCTTAAAGACGCCTCACATATGGAGAATGAAGTCACATGAACTGCTCAGGTGTGTTTTTTTCACAGACTTCAACAGAGTGTAAATATCTTGATGGTTTTGTGGGTCTCGTCTATCAAATTTGATCTTTAATTTGTATTTTCTATTGGATTCAAGGCAGGTGACTGACTGGGCCATTCTACAGCTTGATTATCTTTCTCTGAAACATTTTGAGAGTTTCCTTGGCTGTGTTTTGGATCATTTTCTCGCTGAAATGTCCACCCTGGTTTCATCTTTATCATCCTGATAATGTAGATGTTGGACTGAAGCAGCTAACAATCATTTACAACAACAAAGGGCAGAGGGTTGCTAGATTTCAGCTGCTGTCTGGGCTTTCACTGCCTTTCTATAGCTCTTTTTCTTCATGTGTTCTATACTGTTGTCCCTCATTTCATTTTATCACACATAACTTCATTTGTAAACTAAATAGTTTTGTTTTCTTCATTTCTTTGGTTGTTACCAACATCCTGCTAAAATTTCACGTCAACAGCACTGTTAGAAATATGTTTGCTTTGAAAATTGGTGACGTGTTCAATTATTATTTCCCCCACTGTACATGTCCTAACTACATGCAACGCAATGCCACAACATACAATAAAAGCATGTTTTCATGTTAAGATGAGTTTTTTGTCCTTAAACTTCATATTTCAATTTTAAAGCACCCACAAGACAGCTGGAAACATCATCCGCCTGAACTTCTGAATTATTTCCGTGAGTCTTTCATTCCTCTGGGTGCGTTGAGAGGCTTTGGGGTGAATTATGTGAGCATGTGTTGGAAGGAAGAGTGGAGGAAGGTAAACAATGTGGAAATGGTGGTTTAAGGAGGCATAATCTGATTTTGAGAACGCGAGGCGGAGGCACGCTGTCGTGTCAGATGAAGCTAGTCATCTTTATTAACATGGGAACAAAGTTGGCAGGCTTGGCCACGGCTGCCGCTGAGTGTGACAAAACATCCACAGATTGTCCTACATAACCATTTATCT
Source organism: Danio aesculapii (assembly GCF_903798145.1). Lineage (NCBI taxonomy): Eukaryota > Metazoa > Chordata > Actinopteri > Cypriniformes > Danionidae > Danio > Danio aesculapii. The sequence continues at coordinate 19,244,148 of NC_079458.1, forward strand.
TGATCTGAGTCCGGCTAATGCCCAGCTCAGTTATTATTTGGAATCTGTTTCTAATCAATACAGATGCTTCATAGCTTGTATCAATCATCTGCTTCTACATCCTGACATTTGCTCATTTGCTACTGTAAATAGACCGTGGGGCTTTATGAAATAGCTGAGGCATTAGACTGAAAATGTCTGACTATCTGCTTTTGGATTTCATTGCGGTGAATCTGAATTGCGTCACTTGTGTGTTCATTTAGACATAAATGAGGGTCATAAACTCTCAATATTCAGATAAATCTTCAAATCTAGTTATTTTTAATATTAAAGTACATTTCTGGCTTTTAGCAAACCAATAACTATGATTTTGGTTCAATAAACTCCTCATTCGCTGCTTATTATTAGTTAGTAAGGTAGTGACATGGAGAATATGCTCTTTATACGAACAAACAAACTGCCAATATAGTAATAATAGGCAGGGAATAAGGCAGCAGTTAATTTAGAAAATTGGTCCTCAAATTAATGTGTTACCCAATCATCTTATTGATTCATGAACACTGTAAGTACATTTTTAATTCTGGGCTTGTATTCATGAAACATTTTATCATACCACTGAGTTTTCCTAAATAGCGGTAAAACATTTGGCTTAGAGATTTCTCTTTAAGCTGGTTCACAAAGCTGCTGAGACTAACTTTTACTAAGGAATAGAGATAAGTTTTAAACTGAGAGCAAGGGCGGGGTTGACGTCGTTGTTATGCATGATGTTAGTATTATTCCTAACTATGCACACAGTGATTGGCTGATGGAGAGGGGAGGAGTCTCTGTCAGAGATTTATAAAATTTTGTAGAAGACCATATTATGCTGCCCCAGATGCTCTAATCAAATAAAGATTTAAAATACAGGCTAAGAATTGGATTCTAAAAAGTATGTTATGTATATAAATATTTTCTTCCAGTGTTCAAAATTACTATATTTTCTATTGACGGAAGTGCGCTCATGTTTAGGATTGTTTTAGAACTTCCAAATTGCCTATGGGAGAAATGACTGGGAATAATAAATGGCAGAAAATGGTCAAACTTCTTGGTCTACAAGTCCAAGTCAAAGTCAAAGTCAGCTTTATTGTCAATTCAACCACATGTACAAGACTTACAGAGAATCGAAATTGCGTTACTCTCAGACCCTAGGTGCCTAACATATAATATTAATACAAAAAGTAGAATTTTAAACAGAAATGACAATAAATACATTTACACATAGAATATAATCTAAAAATATTACTGAAACATTTCAAATTTGTAAACAATACAGTTACACTTAAGGGCATATGGCAAGGATGCACAAATGCTGACAAAGCAGAATAATATAATATGAAAATATCAGTTTGCAAAATCATGCAGTGTAACGAGCTGGTTTTAACATAAAAATGAATGGAAGTAAATGAGAGCGGAAGTTTCATGCAAAAAAGAATGTAAAAAGTATGTAACAATGGCCAAATCTGTATTCACAGAACCTATATTTGCTTAAACATATATTTTTGGTCATTTTTTAATAAAATAAATTCAGTCACACTTTACAATGAGGTCTGATTAGTTAATGTATTTACTAACAGGAACTAAATATGAAGGAAACGTGCAGAGCAGTGGTTCTCAAACTTTTTTCAGCAAGTACCACCTCAGAAAAAAAGTCTCTCCGTGTACCACCATAATGACCAGTATTGAAATACAGTAGCGTAGTAGGCAAAAACGAGCCAGATTAATTTCGAATTATAATGTTTATTAATGTCATCCACCTAAAACATTAAACATAGTACATTAACTTTAACACAATCCTGTGCTTACAGGTAAAAACGTAAAATAAACAAAAAAAAATAGCATTTAAATTAAAATGTGATTTTAAAAATTATATAAAAATGGCACTGTTCTTAAAAAGTAAAAATAAAACTGCTTTACTTAAATGTAACGTGTTATCGTTTGCGTCAAACGATTAAAAGTGTGTTCATTTTCTTTTATTATTCAGCGATTCAGGAAGCCTGCGTACCACTACTGATACATGTACCACAGTTTGAGAACCACTGGTGTAGAGCATTTATTAATCGTAGTTCAACATTTGCTAATTTCTTATTAAAATGCAAATTCATGCTTGTTAACATTAGATAATCCACCATGAGTTAACATGAACGAACAATGATCAACTGTATTTCCACTAACTAGTGTTATCTAACATAAAGAAATACTGTAATTAATGTATTGTTCATTGTTTGTTCATGTTAGTAAATGCATTAACTAACATTGACTAATACAACCTTATTGTAAAGTGTTACCATAAATTCTGACCATATGGGAATACCTCCGCAATTAAGGCAATAACTTGTTAAAAGCTCTTGATGTTCAAATGTTTTCAAAATGTTTTCTTTCCAAAGCAGATTGTTTGCTGCAGCCATGTTAAGATAGTTTGTATTTTGGTCTTTAAGAGTCCTGTTCTACTCGTAACATTTCACTGATTTAGGAGATAATTTTAGTGTAAAAATGCTTTGTGAAATATTTATAGAGCTAAAAATTTCGGAGAGCTATATTTAGGACTCACAGGGGCATTATTTGTATAATTTTCCCCTAAATCAGCAAGCTAGCTTATAGTTAATTTTTTTTTTTAAATTAATTAATTATTTATTTTTTTATTTAGAAGGCAAGTTGACATCGGTTAAAAACAAAACGCCTTATTTATATCCTATTCACGTTTTCATTAATTCTTTTAGCTTTCATTTAGTGAACACAACACATCTGAGCCTTGAAAAGTTCTTGTTGAAGTCAATTGATAAAGAGCAAATATTACGGTGGCCGGGAAGTGCAAAACAACATTACAAAGTGTGAAACACTTTTACGAAGTTCGAGACAAAGTTACATTTTGAAAAACATTTTTACCTATCATAAGACACACTGTAAAAAATAAATCCGTAAATTTTGCGGTAAAAAGCCAGCAGCTGTGGTTGCCAGTACTTTACCGTTAAAAATACGGTACAAACCGTAAAAGTAATTTCTAATTTTTAAGGTAAACTACCGTATTTTATTAATTTATAGAGGTAATAAGTCTGTATTTTAAAATACCAACATCTACACATCTTTTGTTACACAGTTAGACACGTGAGCACAACCATATGCAGGTGGTGATGAGAAAGTTACATAGCGAACCAATGTTCATCAAATAAACATTGATTATCAACATTAGATGTAACATAAATCTCTAATGTACATAACTGATGGGGAAACAACTAAAAAGATCCATGGTAATGTCAATAAAAAGTGATGTGCCAAGCAGGGAGATCTGGGAAAGTCAATTTACGGTTATTCGCCGTATATATTAAGGAAACATACTGTTAACCAGGTTATGGATTTTTACTGTAGCATTTTTACAGTTTTTTACCGTTGAAATCATGGCCATTTTTTACAGTGCACAAATACATTGGAAAAAAGATTTTACCAAGGACGGAACATATTTACATTTTAGAAAAAAAATTTACAAGATGCCAAACACTTTTACAAGTCCCGAAACAAATTTACAATTACAGATTCTTTACGGAATGGGAATGTACCACACACCGGAAGTGACGCAATGTACCACACACCCGAAAATATCAGCTCGTATGTGACTTTATAGACACAGGTTAACATTAATTTACAACTATAAAAGTCATGGTTTGACCAACTGTGATAAAACATTGTTTTGTCATTTAGAGCTATTCTGAGAAAATATCAGCATGAGAGTATGTAGAAACAAGTTAACACGAGTCCACAACCTAAGCACAACATATGTTGACTAATAAAGATATCAAAACCGTCCTCAAAATGTACTCTGCAATAGCTCAGTTAGATAAGTCGATTGAAACATGTGCTGAACCTTTTGACTTGGGTTCAAATCCTGTTGATAACATGTCAATTATAGTTATTTTTTAGATTAATATTGGTTATATACTGTTCTGCCACACAAATATTAAAATCAATAATGTTTACAATGACACTGACACCAAGTAATAAGAATACTTATTTGGTATGGGCATGTTTTGTTGCTGTGAAAAAGTGATGAATCTGTCAATCTGCAAACGTGAACACTTTACATCTGGAAAGGGGCACCAGTTAACACGGACACCAGTTAAACAGTATCACCAGCTTCATTCAGTTTAATTTTAAGAGTCCTCCAGCAGATGTTTACACCTTTTAGACCTGACATCATGTCCACGATTACAGCGTATGAGTGGCCCTCGTTAAAATATTGAGCACATTGATGCAGTATGTCTGGTGTTTCTGTCTGGTCTGCGTCCTTTATAAACTCCAAACACCGACCTCACGTAAAGCAAAACTGCATTAAGCTGATCATGTGTTTCGCCTCAAAATGGGCAAAACAATCCTCGACCACAGTTCATGTTCGGTCACCATAAATTTTAGTTATGCCATTTACTCCACAACATGAATTTACCGCGCTTACCACCAACGACAAAGAGCATATGATCACCTAAGCTCTTTGCCAATAACAAAACTTTTCCCCGCGTCACTTACGATGTGTGGTACATTCCCTTTCCGTGAGGAATCTGTAATTGTAAATTTGTTTCGGGACTTGTAAAAGCGCTTTGCGTCTTGTTAATTTTTGTTCTAAAATGTAAATGTGTTTCGTCCTTGGTAAAAACGTTTTTCCAATGTAATTGTGTCTTATGATAGGTAAAAATGTTTTTCAAAATGTACATTTGTCTCGAACTTCGTAAAAGTGTTTCACACTTTGTAATGTTGTTTTACACTACCCGGCCACCGTATTACATTCTATACTAAAATCATGTTAACACAATGTTTACATTATCATTTTACCAGTTTAATACAAGTTCATCCCAATTGACAACATATAGCATTAAAAGTTCTATATTGCATTAAAACGATGAAGATTTCTTAATGAACGTGTTTTGTCCTCTCCAGAAGTCATGCCAGTTCCAGATCAGCCTGCTGAGATGGAGAATGCCACCATGCTCAGCCCAGGACTGAACGCTTCCAATGGTGACGGAGCCGAATCGGAGACCACCTCTGCAATCCTGGCCTCCGTCAAGGAGCAGGTAGGGCTGTTAATATCCCATTTCAGGCACAAAGCCAGACTTATTCAGAGCAAAAGCTGAATTGTGTGCTGTACTGTTCATGATTTATCAGTAGACAGAGGTTATCTGTACACATTTGTCATATTAACTCTGGTGCTGGACTTTTTGTGCAATTTCTGGGAGACGGAGATTAAAAGGGGAGTGATAAACGCGAGAGGCCATTTTGTATTTTGACATTGAGTGCATGTCGGGAGGTAACTGGGTGGTATTAACTGTAAAGTGACCATTATAAGTGTAGTTATTATATGTTTGAACATCAGATGTACATTTTTAACTTCTATCTTTTTTTCTCTCATTATTTGGGCTTTAATTAACTTATTTACGAGATCAGGCATCATTTTTAACAGCTTTAGCTAGTCTTCTGATCAACATAGCTGAATTTAATGGGTCTAAAGAACAGTAAAATGGTGTTATTATAAAATTATTAGAATTGTTTGCCATTGTAATGCATTTTATAATATATAAACAATATGAGCTATTGTACACAGAATGAAATTATACTACAGTAGGTGTCTTCATTAAAGGTGTCACGGAATGAAAAGCTGGACATACCTAGTCATAGCTGAATAACAAGTGTTCAATACATGGAAAGACATCTCATTAGCCTCAAACACCATGTTTCCTCATTCTCATGTAAATCTTGTGACTGTAAAATCCTGCTGAATAACAGGCCAATTATAACAAAACACAGATTGTGACCATTCATACAGGACGAATAATATCCACGTCCTATGCTGCATTTTTATTGGTTACTTGTGAGATTGCAACCACGAAACCCCCCTATTTTAAGTTTATCTATGCTTGTAATGAACATACCATGTATGTGGGACTCTTGTTTTGAAAACGGGAGGCGGATGGAGACTAAAAAGGAGCAGTTTTGTGAAGCAGGCAGCCATGCATGACTGTAGAGTGTTTTTTAAAGTCATCAGAATGCCAAATGTGGGATATACGGAGGATCATTTTATTCATTGCCACTCTGAAGAGACATAACGTCTGTTTAGAAACATGTTTTGAGAGCTTAACATAGTACTCAAATATATTGTGAACATTTCTAGGCATTCTTGTAATAAGGTAACAAGCACATGTAAACTGCTGAGTATACTGTAAGTGTTTTATGCTAATGTTTATGCGCTGTGTCATATCACTCAGCTCTTACTCTGATTTTACAGGAGCAAATGGATGGCAATAGACTTCATAAAACTCATCTGTTTTTGCAGATAGGTTGACATTAATTTCTGCACAAAGCTTCATAATACAGCTGTACATACATCCCCTGCTCCTTTTTGCCAAGTATAATTATAATTAAGCTGATATTTCATTCACAACACAATTCAGGAGCAAACTAAATTACTCTGGTGGATAAAAGATATCGCACTCACTCATTCTAGCTAAAATAAACCTCTCTAATATTTCATTTAGAAAGATTACCAACAAGGTATCTACTTAGTTTGTAAAAATGCACAAAAGCATGCACATCACTTTAAATGGGTGCTCAGCCAAACAGCAAAAAGTGCAAACATATATATTCAAAAAGGCGGCAACACCAAAGCTCCAAAAATGGCAATTTATTAAATTAAAAAGGCTGATATGAAGGTTTGTATCAGCTTTTTAAATTAATAAATTGGCATTTTTGGAGCTTTGGTGTTGCCGCCTTTTTGAATATATATCTACTTAATTTCAGAGTACATCACGCTGCATGTGTATGTGAGAGAGAGAGCAGGCACTGATGTGAGATGTGGACGTTCAGAGCAGAGCTCATTAATGTTCATGACAACAAAAACTTTTCATTCTGGTGTAAATCCTGTGCTGACAAAAGAGTCCTTTCACACATACAGACTTTTCTGGAAAATTACCGGCAATTTCCTGGATATTGATCATGTGTGTACAGGCCTTTTTTGAAAAAACAGTCAATTCATTCAGGTAATTTTCTGGAAAGAGAAGTTGTAACATTACTGGTAATTTTCCAGAATGTTGCTCTGTGTGAACACAGAAGGAAAACTCCTGAAAGATCACATTCATGTTTAGAACGTGCTGACGTGGACAATCAGATGAATTCACATCCACGTATTTATGAAAATAAACGGTTTTAAATTCTTCTCCAGACACATTTAGCTGCTGCTTGTTAGTCATGTAACGTTTCTATGTGCCTTAGTGCCAACTATGGAGAAAATTATAAGTAAGTGCTGATGATAAACCGATGTGAGTTTACCTGTCAGCTCTGTGCGACGCGCGTACAAGGAGTGCTCCTGTAAGTCAGATTTGAGTAGCCTACAACACTAGTAGTCTTTCATTTAAAAAGAATCTCACAAGCTGCAGCTCAAACTGAAATGTACTTACAAAATCGTTCCTCCATATCTTTTCATCAATGTTGTTCACAACATACATCAGAGTTTGTAATGTTGTCAAATGTGTAAACAAATCCGTTTTTAGCTGCGGTTAGCGCTTCTGCCAGATGGTAACGTTAGCGGATTTTGCCTAGTTATTTAGTCTAAAAGAAGCTACATGAATTCTAAAGTTTTAAATAAAAGTGAAACCATCAAGAAAAAGACGGACCTCCTTCATGTTTAATACAAGCATGGCCGTTTAGAGCTCATCTTTGGTTAATGATGTCAGAATTTAGTGGTGTGGAATGTATATGTGAATTGTACTATGTGGAAAAAATTCCAGAATGTCCTTGCGTGTGTGAACAGGTTTTTGAATTTACTGGTAAACAGTGTTGGGCAAGCTATTTGAAAAATGTAGTAAGCTAAGCTATTAGCAACTCTACTGTAGCTTAACTAAATTAAAAGCTACCCTCTGGGAAATGTAGCAAGCTAAGCTAAAAGCTACTTGGCAAAAGCAGCTTAGCTACATCTAAGCTATTTTTGCTATTTTCATTTTTCAATCGAAGAAACTTAAATCCAAGTCAGTCATATCTTAGTGATCAATAAAACTGTCAATAAAACATATGAGGCATAATTATTCAGTTCAATTAATTACTGCAAATAATATGCTGTACCAAACAAAAACAACGTATAGTATATAACAGCAAAAACAAAAGATCCAATAAAACCAGGTTTTACACATTTGAAATACTATAGTAATTTATAGTAAGGCGAAATATTTTGGAATAAGCAGTACATTGTATATATATTTACAACTCTTCGTTAATGAATTACACTACATAATGTAGTATAATTAGTAACCATCCTGAACATCCTAATTACCGTACTTTAGCCAAGTACCATAACAAATTAATCTGAGTACTTCAGTATTGTGTAGTTTTTTGAGCACAGCATCAGAATTAACGTTATTGCATCTTCACATGTGCTTCTCGAGGTATGGTTACGAGGAATCCTGCTTCAGAAATAATGAAACGGTTACTAAAGTAACCCTCGTTCCCTGAGGGGGGGAGTGGAAATGCTATGTGTAAACTTCCACTATGTGAAAACTTCCACTATGGGGGATTTCATCAGAAGCCAATCATCTGAAAGAGTAAAAAACAAGCCAATGAGTTGGCAGCGTCAGCGTACACACCTGACAGCGATGACAATCAATGTTGTAAAAAGATGCCAGCCGTGCAACACTAAGTTACTTTTTCTAGCTGAAGAGTCTTTTACTGCTAACAGCTAAGGGGCAATTGCTGTGGCAAAGGAACATAGCATTTCCCTTCCCCTCCTCTGGGAACAAGGGTTGCTTCAAAACCGTTTCAATGCTATGTGGAAACTTCCACTATGGGGAAGTGTATGGAAATGCCACAGCGATTGAACCTTACCACGTCACTGTTGAGAGGTTTGCCAGGCTAAGCATGTGCACAGCCATATCACCAGAAGCACAGCCTTCCAACTTGCCCCCTGGCCCTAACTCACCTCACTTACATGAAAAGCTTTACAGGTTTAGATATATTTTTCGGGGAGTTGTAAAAATTCACCTAGTAAATTCTAGGAATTTAAGATACAACAGTACGCGGGGAACGCATGCAGTCCCGATAAGAAGAACGCTGCAGAGGCCATCTGCTACCCAGAAAGGGTGACTTGGTGGCAAGAAGACATATGGACTAACCCTGAGAAGGAGGAGAACACATATTAAGGATGGTTAGCGGGGAGGGAAGACAAAAGCCCGCCTAAGAGGGAGGACTAAACCGTGGCTGAGTGAAGCATATGGGATCGCCAGCAGGGATTGCACATAGCAGGCACCTATACCCAGAACATGGGCGCTGGCTGGCTGGACATCCTCGATGTCATCAAGTGAGAGGGCAACCATCCAGGAGGACGGAGCGCTTCTCTCACTCAAAGCTTGGATGGAGCGCATGGAGGAGCGAGAGGTCCGCAAGCTCGAAGGCGGCAGATTTACTCCCACTGTAACCCTCAGATCGGCCTGAGTGCCAACCACAGTGTGGGGGACAACTAGGTTGGGTTACCCTTTTGCATAAGTGAGCCATGATCTTAACTGCGCAACAGACATGCCATCGCAGTGATGACATGCGCTGCCCGCGAGCATTAACGTGCTGATCCCCTAGACATGCAACACGGTGCTCGTGCCCAGAAATGCACGGTCGGAACGACGTCTTTAAAAAGATGCGTGACCGCGTTGCTCTTTTAGGAAGCTTGTCCTTATACATACCGCTCTAGAAGGACCGTACCCAGAGAACGCTAGGCAAGGGAGAATACCCAGCTCGACCGTTGCAGAGGTCGTTGCCCCCTCATATCACACACTCTGGACCGGGAGAAGCAGCCTGCTTTCTCGTTCTCTCTCTTCTCTGTCAAGAAGCTTGGAGGAACCCTTACGAAGACTCTCTCAGAAGTATAAAAGGCTCTGAAAGCGAAAAGGTAACTCAGCATTGCACGGCTGGCATCTTTATAGAACATTGATTGTCATCGCTGTTAGCTGTAAACGCTGACGCTGCTAACTCATTGGCATTTCATTGGCCCATTTTTTAATCTTTCAGATGATTGGCTTCTGATGAAATCCCCTTAGTGTAAGTTTCCACATAGTGGAAGTTTTCACATAGCATAGCAATTTCACCTCGAGCAGGGGAACTTCTCATACTCAGTCATCTTTCCATCAAGCAAATTTCTCATGTTAGCCTAATTGGTTGCCAAATTCACAGACCAGAGCAAATGGTGGCAGTAATACAGCAAAAAGTTTGTTGTCGACCACCATAAAACAGGAAGAAGAAGAAATTAGACTCCAGTCTAACAGCTCTGTGAATGTTAGTGCCATCACTTATTGATCCGCAATTGGTAATTGTAGCTTGTGTGGACGCTACTGCGCTACTTGACTAAAAAATAGCTTCACCACTGAAAAGCTATTTGATTTAGAAAGTAGTAACGATACCACCACGCTACTGAGAAATGTAGTCAAACTAGTAACGTCACTACTTGTAGCGATGCTACTGCCCAACACTGGCGGTAAAGTCGTTCCGGTAATTTTCCAGAAATTTACTGGTATCACTGTGTGGGAGGGGCTTATGAGACTTTAATTGTATCACTTTTTTTTTTATTATTTTTCTATTTTGCTCATATATATATATACATATATATATATATATATATATATATATATATATATATATATATATATATATATATATATATGTTTGCTGGAAAACCCCTTTTCATCTTTGACCAATATGTACACAGTATAAAAAATACTTTTTTTCATATTCTGATTTGGAGAAGCCGGAGGGTTATTGAGTTTAAAGCTCAGGTGTGACATTATTAAACCATTTAAAGATCACTCACTAAAAGGCAGAGAAAAAAGACTAAAATATTTAGCAGGACATTAGATGTGGAGGAAAATGACTGTGTGTGAAGATGAATGTTTGAAGGAGCAAATGTTCCTGAGGACAAAATCCAGAGTCACCGCAATAAATGCAAATTGAGAGATGGAGGGGGAAATCAGGGAAATGCCATAAAGTCAGACCCTGCGGTCCTGCTCCACCTCAGGAATCTGTCTTGGTAATGATTTAATTGACACCACAGTATGCAATATATAATAGCGTGTAATTTGTATTTGATTACATTCTTCATGTTTGCCAAATCCCAGCTCAGCAGTAAAAGGCCACCTGTGTTTTACCTCATGATTGATTTAGTCCCCGTCCCACCTGGAACAGCCCCTAAGACTGTACAGGTTGTCCCAATCCATCACAAAAATTAGCCCTTAGTTTTATTCGAACATGTCCCGTTCTCTCTGAGTTGCAGTTTGTACAGATGGCGAGCACATCAGAGCTTTGAAATGATGATGGCTTCATGTACTGCTTTAATAAGGACTACATTTACAATCAGAGGTGCTGAAGCAGCATTTCGGCGAGCAGAAGTGAGCATCTGTACAAAGCAGTGCTGTGGTTTTCGTGCTGGATTTGATTAATAAAGCTGTGTAGGTCTGTGAGACACAGGCTGTGTAAATCAATTCTTTTAATGTTTGGAGACTCTGCTCTCTCTCTAAAGAGCAGTTTGTATACTTGTAAAAACAGCTACCTTTTAAAAGTATTTGGAAGGAAAGCTAGCTTTAAGTTAATAAAGCTGCGTTTTTAGTATGATCTATTGCAGGGTTATCATAGAGAATTCAATCCATAAAAGCTAAATGCAATGAAATATTTATTTATTTATTTATTTATTTATTTATTTATTTATTTATTTATTTATTTATTTATTTATTTATTCATTCATTATATTTATATTTATTAATATGTTATTTATTTATTAATAATATTTTATTTATTTATTTATTTATATGTATTTATTTGCTATTATTTTATTTATTTATAATTTAATTATTAATATTTTTATTATTTATTTATTATTATAATTTGTAATTGTCGATAGATAGATAGATAGATAGATAGATAGATAGATAGATAGATAGATAGATAGATAGATAGATAGATAGATAGATAGATAGATAGATAGATAGATAGATAGATAGATAGATAGATAGATCTAAATAAATAAATATATATATAATTTTTTAAAAATAAGTAATTATTATTTTAGTTATTTACTAATAATATTTAAAATATGTATTTATTTATTATTATATATTTATTTAATTAATTGTTTATTTATTTATTATTAATATTTTAAAATATTCATATATTTATTATTGATATTTTTATTTATTATTCAGATTTTTTATATTTATTTATTTATTTATTATTATTATTATTATTATTATTATTATTATTATTATTATTATTATTATATTTTGTTTCTTATTTATATTTATTATTTTTTTTAATCTTCATTTATTATTAATTATTATTATTATTGTAAATTATTGAAAGATAGATAGATTATCTGAGTAACTAATATATATCTAATAATGATAATAAAAAACACAGCAAATTTAAAAATTTGAACTAATCATAATGAAAACAAAAAAATATTAAATAAATAAAAAATGAATACATACATACATATTAAAATCCTTAACCTAAATTATCTCATTTACATTAAGTTTAACTTGATCTACTGATAAAAAAGAAAAGTGAAATTGTTTGTACACTGTATGCTGTTTCATTTGCTTTTGTGTTTGGAACTTTTCTGCATCATCTTCATATTCAGAGCTGATGTGAAAATCTGCTAATACTGTTAGTAAACAATAGGCTTAAAACTGTCATTGACCCATATGATGCCAACATATATTATATCAATACACCAATATATTTGATATCTTGGTGCCAAGAGTCTTGCTTCACAAAAATAAGTACTAGCAACCATTACTCGCAAATTGTAGGCACATAGTGACATTTCGGCATTTTCTAAAATTCTTCTGCGACATTATTTTCTGCCAAATTAATTCACAACAGAAAAACTTAAAATACCACAGTAGCCTCCACTGAAAATGGCGCATTATTGTACCGTGAAATCAAAACCTTCTTGCATGCGTTTGTTTTTCCAAGAAGAAAAGACACAATTTATTCATGTCAAGCTTTCCAGCGAAAATATTGCTCTGTTCTGATCACACAAGCAATTAAGGCATTATATTTGCAGCCTTGAGATTTCTTTGTGAGGATGTGAGGGTTATTTCTTTGCAATTTCAGACAAGCGCAAGCCTCATTATGCCAACTGCTTTCAGACATTCAGCGCAGGTTTGGCCTTCACATATCAGTGGGCTGGTCGCTGTGTTAGAAAGCCTTTCATGCTCAATACGCTGATTAGAAATAAAATAGCTGAATAACAGGAGTGGGCTTTATTAAAGAAGCTATTAGATTGCACACTGATGTACCTGTTGCCAGACCTCTTAAAGACAGGGGTGAGCTTTAAAATCCTGACTCTGGTTACAATCAAGCAGGTGTATACAATATAACATGGAAAGCATGTTTTTTTGTATTCATTTTATTATACTTTTTTTTCTACATTTATGGCTGTAGATATGCTGCAGAGATGCAAGCGCTATTGACAAAACACTGTGAGCATTTATACAGCACAGATTTTTTTAGTCGTTGCTGTTACAAGTTGTTGTAGTGGTGGTGAAATTTCCTTTGTATAGTTTCGCCCCTCATCCACTATGATTTGACGCTAGCTCAAAAGTGACACTCATCACCGATGCGTTTTTCAACTTACAACAGCTGAAAAAAATGCTGAATTGTCAGCTCTGACCGTTAAACGCCTACTCAGAAAATGTAGAAAACTCAGAAAACAAATAAATAAATAAATAAATAAAAACACTTTGGTGGACACGTAGCTTATGCGTTTTATCATGGCCTGATTCTTCTGTAGTTTGCATAAATCCTAAGGTTTTTTTTTGAGGAGGGTTTATCTCCATCAGAGCAGAAGACCTGATTGACATTGTTTGTTTTGTGCACAAGAAGGAGCATTAACTGCTTCATTCCGGACGTTATTCAGGTATAATTATATTGTGTATCCTATAATGTACACGTACGATGAAGCCGCTGACAATATGCAAGATTATAAAATCGCTTTGAATGCGTGGGCGGCTGTGCACTTTTTCTGCGCTCACATTTGCATATCACGACCACGTGCGCTCTATGTACATTATAAATGAAGCCAGGATGCACATTTGTTATTATCCTCTGCAAGTCATCTGTCCTTATGTCTTGGTTTATTCAGTGCTACAGCCTAGCACCTGAAATGTAATACCTGAAATTGTCATGAAATTGTTCAGATGATAATACCAATTTATAAAAATATATGTTATAATTAATTAAACCTATTAAAAAGCAGGGACTACGCTAAAGGAAAGGGAAAGTGAAAGTAATAAACTCTTTTTAGCAATGCATGATATATCTTTCTGGGTGGAATGTTAAAGCTTATTAGGCTGCTCAATTCAACTGGACTTAATATTTTTACAATTCGAATTGTTGACTGACTAGTTTATTCATTACATAGCAGTGCTGCCAGATGCAGCTGACTGAATCCAGCCAAAAACTATCCAAAACCTGCCGAAATGCCAAAACAACCACCCAGTCATCTGTAGGCTTTCATAAGCAATTCAAAATGTGATGACCGGGGGTGTTGGCGGTCGCAAGAAAACCGTAAGGGGGGTTACCTGCACAAGTGAATTCAAAACTGCCCAATTGGCTGAGAAACCGCCCAATACTGCAGCAATGATAAAGAGTTGACTAAATTACAGGAAAAAAGTATATTCTTTGGACACAATGACACATCTTGTCTTATTTTTTGTCCTCGGCTGATCACATGCCTGTTATATGTAGTAATGTTAGATGTGTAAGGCTGCAGAAAAGTAGAAAACTCACAAAAACAAATGTTCTTATTAGTTCTGACCACTCTTCAGGGAGCAGAATGAAAAAAATAATAATCATGTTGGTATTAATATTATTATTATTTTTTTTATTATGATTATTATTTTTAATTTGCTTTGTTAAACGTCATTAAACATGATACTGAAAATATTAACTGTCATTGATTATCTACACTTTCCCAGAGATGGGTTGTGGCTGGAAGGGCATCCGCTGCGTAAAACATGTGCTGGATAAGTTGGCAGTTAATTTCGCTGTGGCAACCCCGGATTAATTAAGGAACTAAGCTGAAAAGAAAATAAGTGAATGAATGAATATCTACACTACCAATAATATTGCTATTACTATAAAAACTACAATTATAATGACAATATTATGAGTAATTTCTTATTAAACACCATTCATTCAGTTAATCACTTAAATGCTAGTTTCAAATAAATATATGTATTTACAATAATTATTTATTAGTTTAAATGTATTAATATATTTTAATAATATAAATATTGTATACTTATATATTTTAATAATATTCATATTTTAATAGTGTTACTTTTAATGATATTTCTTGAAACTTCATCTAATACTCTATTTATTTGTTTATTTATTCATTCATTCATTCCTTTTCCTTTGGCTTAGTCCCTTATTTAACAAGGGGCACCACAGTGGAATAAACGACCAACTATTTCAGCATATGTTTTATGCAGTGTATGCCCTTCCAGCCGCAGCCTAATACTGGGAAACACCCATACATTTACAATCATACACTCTCATACACTAAGGTCAATTCAGTTTCTCTAATTCACTTATAGTGCATGTCTATGACCTGTGGGGGAAACCAGAGCAGTCAGAGGAAGCCTACGCAAACACGGAGAGAATATGCAAACTCCACACAGAAATGGCAACTGGCCTTAACTTCTTCTGTAAAGCAGCAGTGCTAACCATTGCGCCATCGTGCTTACCGCCCCCCTATGAAGTTATCCATTGTATTTTATCATTCACTCTTTGCATAAATTACTAAATGTGAATCATAGCTCAACTACTTTGCAATAATCTTCAACATGGTGAATGTAAACAGCTGATACAATCTATAGGCAATAATCGCTGTTATGACCTCTGTCCTGTCCCTGTCCCATCCAGATCCCCAGCAGCCCACCACCCCTGAATATCCTTCAACCTCCTCCTGCAATCACCATAAACAGCAGCACCAGCACTATAATCACCATCCTCATCACCACACACATCAAAATGGAAATGCACTTCAGCACTGGATCGCTGATTCGCCGTGTTTGCGAATAAACCCTGTTATGTATTCTCTCACCCATAAAGACGTGGCTCTCTGCGATCCGTATCACGCATGACTTTGTGTCAGTCCTGCCTGCGAGCTTGGCTAGATCTGTATTGAGCGTAGAGAGATGAAGAAGGAGGCCTCATAAATATGTATGTCAATGCAAATGACCGTCCGTCTTGTGTGTTTTCTTTGAAGTGATGTGTGTGATCTCAATAGGAGGCAGCGGTTGTGCGTCCCAATCAGGTTTGCCTGTGTTAGGCGATCTTATAAATGAAGCCGTCTTATTTTGGACGCGACGGCTCGCTCAAAGAGATTGATTGGGAAGGGACCGCATCTACCAAATTGAGCTGGTGTAAGTGGAAACACGGGACAGGTCTCAGTGAATAAGCTGAGATGAAAGGCAAGCTTTTATTTTGATATTAGACGACACGGCGTGCAGAGTTTCTGTGATCACTGTGTTTGTTTCATACGATACTGCTGTGGATCGTATTACTGAGAAGAAACTAGGGGGAATAGTATTAAAAGAGGATTGCTAATAAACACTTAAGACTCAGATATAATTGAGTCGCTGTAGAAAAGCAGTGTTTCGTGATGCTTGTGCTTGAAATTGATGAGTGTTTTCAGGTTTTAAAGGGGTGGTGAATTGAGAAATTAAAATTCCCTTCATCTTTTGACATATGAGAGGTCTTCGGACTGTTAAAAACAGCCTGTTAGTTTGCAAACTCAAAACGCATTGTTAGTCTCAAAGTAGCTTATATTGAAGTCAATCTGCCAAAACAGGTTGTGGAATGAGTCGCTTTGAGGACCCTTTTCGCAAGATGGTGATGACTTTTCAGCGGCCATTAAAATCTTGAATTCTTATAAGTTCTTAATATTTATAATTAAAAAATAAATGTTTGTACATTTTAAAAGGCTATATTGAATCAAATAATTTTGCATAAAATAAAAATAAATAAAAAAAAAAAAAAAAAAAAAAAACAGCTTATGCGAGGTGTTCTAATGCTGCATCTACACTACCTGATAAAAGTCTTGCCATATATCCCATTTGTAAGAGCAACAAATAATAACCTGACTTCTAGTTGATCATTGGGAAAAAGTGGCAGAAGGTAGATTTTTCTGATGAATCATCTGTTGAACTGCATCCCAGTCATCACAAATACTGCAGAAGACCTATTGGAACCCACAGGGACCCAAGACTCTTACAGTATCAGTCAAGTTTGGTGAAGGAAAAATCATGGTTTGGGGTTACTGTACATTCAGTATGGGGTGTGCGAGAGATTTGCAGAGTGGATGGCAACATTTATATTTACAATTATATATACAATTATATTAGCAATATTTTAGCTATTTGGTCTTATTCTGTTTTGTAAAAGCTTTCTATACCCATTGAAAGTGCTCTTAAGGCATCCAGCACTAACCTGAAATGACGTTGATAGTCACTGAGGAAACTTTTAGTTTGAGCTTCAACCGTCTTGAGTGTCTTTGAGTATTATTGAATGGTGTGTTGTTGATACTCGAGGGTTTATGTTAAAGGGCATCCAGACTTGGAACCAGCAGAGAGGCAGAAGTCAGTAACGCTTGTGCCAGTCAATTCTGAGAGAATTTTTTCCTCAGATAAATCTAAATGTCATTGACTCTCAGTTTGGAAATTATTCAGCATTTGGGCTCCAGCAAGAGCTTAACTCTGAGCCCGTCTCCAAAAGTTGCTGACATTATTATAAACTTTTATATTGTTTCCACAGCACAACAATAAGCAGTTGTATATTGGCTCAATAAAAAAGGTCTGGGCTTTTGAAAAGCATCTATATATGTAAATAGATTGACTAAAACCCATAAACTTTGACTAAAACCTCATTTTTTTCTTATTGTTGCGATTTTAATTGCTGAAGCTTTAATCATGGAGTACAGGATTATCACAGTATTTTATTGACCTAAGCTGCAGTAAAGGTCACTTTAACAGGAACAGTTTAATAACAAACAATACTTGGTTTATTATATATACACTACCTGACAAAAGTCTTGTCGTCGATCCCAGTTGTTTGAGCAAAAAATAATAACTTGACTTCTAGATGAATGGTCTGTTGAACTGGATCATAATCATCACAAATACCTGAATCACATAAAGACCTGTTGGAACCCGCATGGACCCAAGATTCTCACAGAAATCAGTCAGGTTTGGTGAATGAAAAATCATGGTTTGGGATTACATTCAGTATGGGGGCATGCAAGAAATCTGCAGAGTACATGGCAAAATCAGCAGCCTTAGGTAGCAAGACATTTGTGCTGCCCCCGTTCTCATACTTCAGCCTCCACATCAAAGTTCCTGAAAGCAAAGAAGGTCAAGGTGCTCCAGGATTGGCCAGCCTAGTCACCAGACATGAACATTATTGAGAATTTCTGGGGTAGGAAGAAGGAGGCATTGAAGATGAATCCAAAGTATCTTGATGAACTCTGGAAATCCTGCAAGATCGCTTTCTTTGCCATTTCAGATGACTTTAGTAATAAGTTATTTGAGTCAGTGCAGAGATGTATGGATGCAGTCCTCCAAGCTCATGGGAGTCATACACAACATTAATTCTTTTTCCACTACACCATGACTTTATATCCTATGCTGTACATTATTTCTGTTAAATGACAAAACCTTTATCTAATCAAAATCACACCTTACTGTCCTAATTAAATAATTAAAAATCAAGGCCAGATCATATTTTATTTTGGTAGTATAAATCTAGAGGCGGCGACGCAGTGGCACAGTAGGTAGTGCTGTCGCCTCACAGCAAGAAGGTCGCTGGTTCGAGCCTCGGCTGGGTCAGTTTCCGTTTCTGTGTGGAGTTTGCATGTTCTTCCTGCATTCACGTGGATTTCCTCCGGGTGCTCCGGTTTCCCCCACAGTCCAAAGACATGTGGTACAGGTGAATTGGGTAAGCTAAATTGTCCATAGTGTATGAGTGTGAATGAGTGTGTATGGATGTTTCCGAGAGATGGGTTGCAGCTAGAAGGGCATCCGCTGCGTAAAAACATATGCTGGATAAATTGGCGGTTCATTCCGCTGTGGCGACCCCTGAATAATAAAGGGACTAAGCCGAAAAGAAAATGAATGAATGAATGAATGAAATCTATAGGCCCTTGCCTATCATATATGCCACATCTGATACCAAATGATCAACTAGAAGTCAAGTTATTATCTGTTGTAGCGTACATGTTCAGAGTAAACAAATCTTTCAACCAAATTAAATAGCAAAAGGATAATTAAGTACAATAGGTAACACATTACAATAAAATTTGATTAGTAAATGTTAATGTATAAAAATCAACAGTGAGGAAAAAGCCAGATTTTTTATAGTTGCTATGTAAATATTAGTAAAACATACAACTGGATTTTATTAGTTATTAACTCCATTTAATAAAACGATTAACATAATACTATTACTATTTTTACATCTTATTAAGCATTGACTAAGAAATTAACATTACCCTAGATTAATATTTTAGTCGTTTTCATTTGGAATTTCGTTATATTATATATTATAATAAAACCTTACTTCAGTGTTACTAATATGCCTATAAATAGTCTCTTTCAATCGGAATTTCAGCATGTGGTTGGCTAGATTGATGTGAAATGTTAATGCTAACCAATTAGGTCTTCAGGCTTTTGGCGCTGTGGTTATGAAAATGACTCCAAATGCAATGTGAATATTCTTAAAGTTTTAATAACAGATACTTATTCACTGTATTTTGAGATATCAATATTCTGGATGGTATTAATATTGTGCATGTTCATCATCATGATATATTGAATTATTGAATATCTGCATTTGTCTCATATGTTAAGCTGTCACATCGTGTTACAGGCAGACAATTAACATCCAGTCAATCAAGTTATTTTGTGTGTGCTGTGCTTAATATGTGTAGCTGGCTCTTTTACTCCTGCAAGTTTAAATAGATCTTAGTAGCAACAGTTCGGGAAATTGTTGGTATTTTTAGATCTCCACTGTATATACACAAACATTTACAGTATATTTCTTTACAATATTGTGGGAAGCACAAAACACTGCTAAATGTAACTTAAAATATAAACAGATGATGTAGTAAACAGAAAAATTTATTAAGTTGGTGTTTTTTTTTTGTAATGCTTTTCGTCTTGTATTGTATCCAGAGTTTCCTAAAAATAAATAAAATAACCGTCATGCCAAAACAAAATTTTCACGTTTCTCAGTAACATCCACAACATGCTATAATGTGTCATTTTAGTGTTATATGAACATACAGAATGACACTCTGGTGTTCAACAGAGTGTTACAAACCGACTGCACCGTACAATCTTTGTTTTTGATGCTCTTCAGATGCACGCGCTGTCACTTCTACTGTATCACACACACTCTCTCTGTCCCTCACAGAAACACTAGCTAGGTTTTCATTCAACTGTTTATATGCACATTGTAGGATATTACATTACAAAAAATGCTAAAAGGGAACACCAAGATGTGCATAAATTCAAGAAATGTTGCGCTTAATTGAGTCTGTATAAAGACATATGTGTTGAAATTGAATATATTCACAACGACTCTGATTGAAACACATTTATTAAATGAATTCCTTGAAGCAAACGTCATATAATTTTGCTTTAATAGATTTTCAATAGGTTTTTAAAGAGATAATTTGGTTAACTAACTAAACGATCTCATCTCACAGCATCTTAAATATTGTTTTATTTGTTCCAATAGTATCTGGATGCAGAGATGGATTTGCAAGCTGAGATGGCATATCTCAGACTTGCAGGGCTCTATTTTAACAATTTAGGTGCAAAGTCTAAAGTGCTTTTTTGCAAAAGCATTAGGGGCATTTCTGAATCCACTTTTGCTATTTTAAGGACAGAAAAATTCTATCTGCGCCCTGGCGCATGGTCTAACAGGGTTGTGCTCATTCTCTTCGTGAGTTATGGGTGTGTTTTGAGCATAAAGTGCATTAAAACAATCAGAGTCTCATCTCTCATTGCCTTTAAGAGTCAGTTGCGTCACTTCATGGCTCATTTTCTATTTATATGGGGACTTTTTACGTGGAAAAACTAAATGCTACTCTAGCGAGAAAACAGCGCGAGGATAAAGAATGATATTCGGCCTCTTTACTTTCTCTTTACGTTTACTCTTTTTTTTACTCTAATGTAAAGATATTTGTGTATTGATGTACATCCTGTGTGTATTAAGCAATGTGTAAGTGTTTGGACCGGCATAGGTGCTTAACTAACGCGCTCTGCACCTGACTTTAGACCAGCTTTTATTTGGTCAATGGCGCAGTCTATTTCAGTTTCTCAAAATAGCGACTTGCCCACAATGCGCCTTAACACACCTCCTTTATAGACCACATTCCCATGAGTCCACAAAGTGGCGCAAATGGATTTGCCATTTAAACAACGTGATGCAAAATGTGAAAATTACTGTTGCGCTGGTCTGAAAATAGCAACAAATCGCGCCAAACAGGCATTGCGCCTTATTGCGCCGGGTGTATGATAGGACCAGCAATGTCAGACGGATCTAGTGACGTCACTGTGAGGGGTAGGGTTAGGGGTGGGGTTAGGTGTGCACATTAAAAGCATTGCATGCAGCTGAGCTTGCATCCAGACCCCTCTCAATAATTCTGCAAATGCGAAAAGTCCATAATCAAATCTGCAGATGCAAAAAGTACATAATCAAAATTATTTTGTATAGTTTCATCCTAGAGTCTTAAGCAATCATTTTCATAAACACTCTCTGAGCTGCAACATTTATCATATTTTAAAAAAAAAGAGCTATAGTTTCATCTCAGCATGCAAAAACCATAATGTTTATTATTCGCATACAGTATTATGCTGTTTTACCAGGAAGTGGGATTTTTTATTCTCTTCAACATGTAAGAAAGTATTTAATTTGATGATCTTATATGCAATATTTAAATTTTGCTCATAAAATACATTCCCAGCTTTGGATGGAAACATAACTACTAATATATGCACTCACAAACAGATGAGCACCATATGAATTTGGCAGCGTTTGCATGTGGGCCAGGGAGTGAAAAAAGAGTGTGAGCAAGAGAGAACGAACAAAGAGAAATGAATATGTCACACATGGAGCAGACACGTGTGCGGTGCGAGGCCTCCGGGGCCTGTCAGTAATGGTTGGCCTCGGGGAAGAACAGCATAATGTTGTCAGTGTTGAGTGGATCACTACAGCGACCAGAAAGCGGGCAGGCTGTTTCCTCTGTGAAAATCACCCCGCACCCTCCCCCATATCTCGACCCGGCTGCTTCGACCGCACCGCCGGTTTGCTGTCCCTTTCAGAGCTGCAACCTCCTGTTTGTCTGTTAAAGAAGAACACTGCTTTTTCATGCACCTGACGATTTTCAGATTTTGGACTCTTTGGCTTTTCATGTGTGTGTGTGTGTGTGTGTGTGTGTGTGTTTTGTCTGTTTTAAAGAAAACATCTGAAATACACTTTTTAAAATCAATTTGTGTCTGTAGATTTCAGTTACAATATGTATTTTTAAAGACTTTTGGTTTTTTTTGAGCCATAAATCTGCACTTCAGCACAACTTGCATACACCAAGCATAACAGTTTATTCACAACTACATTCCAGGTTTTTACAGAGGCATATACATTTTATTCTACATACTGTACTGTTATTTTTATTTTTATTTTTTATGCTGTTAGCAATATTTTTAGAGTAACAAAATTACCAAAAGGTATACTGAATACTATTAAAAGTACAGTATGCATATTAGGCAGCACGGTGGTTCAGTTCAGTCTCAGCTGTGCCAGTTGGCATTTCTGTGTGGAGTTTGCATATACTCCCCGTGTTGGTGTGGGTTTCTTCTGGGTGCTCTGGTTTCCCCCACAGTCCAAAGACATGTGGTGTAGGTGAATTGGGTAAACAAAATTGTCCGTAGTGTATGAGCATGTGTGTAAATGAGTGCGTATGGGTGTTTTTCAATACTGGGTTGCAGCTGGAAGGGCATCCGCTGAGTAAAACGTGCTGTAATACTGTAATTAGTGGTTCATTCCACTTTGGCAACTAAGCAGAAGAAAAAATTAATAAATTAATGTATGCTAATTAGTACGTACAGTATGTCATTAAATACTGCCTAAATTCCCCTACACCCACTACATCAGCAGTGCCTTGCTTTAATCTGGGCTACAGCTTTGCCTCGTATGGCGCTTAGTTCATTTAGTGTGTTTGTGTTTCTGTCTGTGTGCGGTTTGTTTGGTTTTCTGACACATTGTTTATTCACTCTGTGTTGTCGATGAATCCCTAATGAAGTTTAACAGGCGGTGGTTTGCGAACACTGACCTAGAATCAAATCCATTGAGTGATTGTAATCAACTGTAAATGTGTGTGCACTCGTACAGCGATATTGGATACCTGGTAAAGTGGTGCGAGACATCATAAAAAAATTATGTTTATGGATGTTGGCTTGGTTTGTGTACACTATGATTATTGAATTGATTGTATCTTAATTAGAAATTGACCATGCAGAAAATGTCCTTCATTGACGTTCTTCAAGAGCACTTGGCAAATAAGAATCTTGCCACTAGGTGGCAAACTTATTATGAACTTGACCCTAGAGGAGTAAATGGGAAATCAGAAGGGACTCGTTTTACTTAATGCAAATTTGGGATCTGATAAATAAATAATAGGTTTTCTTGCTTCACCTTCAAACAGCTCCTGCCCTCCAATTATGGAAGGCCATTGAGGCCAAAACACCACAATGTGTGGAATTTTAATTGTTTCAATACCATTTTAATGGGCACAAGTATTGTAATGACTATATTTAAGACTATGTTTGCCTATTTGATGAAATAGTATGTTGGGATATGCACATTAAAAGATCAGATGCCCTGTCTTTGGTATGTTTTTATTCTAGCATTATGTTATATGACCTTCAACGAAAATTTAATAATTCAACAATGCCTCTATATCAGGGGTCTATATTAGGTTAGGGTCAACAGCTGGCCTACGGGCTATTTGCGCACCCCCCCCCCCCTTCTCCTACCTCCAGCACGCAACTGATGTAAAAAAAATTAACGAGATTCGGCCAACCAAAACATGAATCGCTATCATTGTTGTGCAGTCGCATATAGCCACTTGTGGTTTTGACCCCCCACCTACTGGACATTTGAAGTACTGTACTATATATTCGGCTTACTTTCGTTTTTTCTGCTGTCGAGAGTAACGCACATGTAGATTATTTCTGGGGCTGATTTAAATGTTGAAACATATGTCCCTAAGTGCTCTATTTTTTACTAAAGCTCTATTTTTGTCAATTTTCAAGGGTCATTTGATTATAATCCGTTTTATACCATCTGTATTTTGTTGTACAAACACTTCTTCATGGCTTACACAATATGCTGGTGGTGTAAATATGATAATTGTGCTAATATTTGATTCAAATTGTGTCATTAATAGATTTTCCTAATATGCATATTAAGATTTGTATAAAAAAATGTGCATTAGCAATATTTTACTGCTGGCTAAATTAAACATGTTAAAGTAAATGTCAATATATACATACTTTCCCCCTCTTTGTTGTAGATTTACAAAAAAGAAAGGTACAATTGAGAAGAACAATTGCCAGTAAAGTCAATAAAGTTACCCAAACTGTTTTCTGTTCTTACTCTATCTGTTAAACTTTTAAGCAACAATTGATTGAGACATAAAAATTATTATTATCATTATGCCTATTATTTGTAGTATTTTCATAGCAATTTAAACTACCCCTTCAATATATACAACAAGAAACAAAAAGAAGGAGCTTTGGTACTCTGGGAAAGAAAGTCTGAGTGCATTAATTACATCAGGTTTCACTTTTTTCAGGTTTCCCTTTTTTATTGTACTTTTCTTGTGCCACCCTCCTCCCCCCACCCCACCAATTTGAGTTTGAGACCCCTGCTCTATATGCTCATATTTATGTGTTGGTGCTATTCATTTTGTTAATTGTTTTATTCAAAGGCTTTTGACCTTTCATATTCAACCATAAGTGACTCAGTCTTTGACATCATAATTCTGGTTGATGCAGGTCCAATTTTGGTAAAAGCTGTTAATTGTCAGATATTCTCAAACATGATGGTGTTCTTTGAACAGGCCAAAAATTGAGCAAAAAACAAACAAACAAACAAAACAAAACAAAAACAAACAAACATTTATAATGTTAATGGAACTGTGCTTAAATTACATTTTACAAACCATGACAGTACATTTTTAACTAAAAATTGTATTCATTTATAATATCTGTTTCATTCATGAAAAAAAGTATTGGAAAGTAAAACTAATTTTAAATGATCTCACTCACCAGAAACAAGCATGTACTTGGCAAGAAGTGAATGATGAATATAAATGAAAAATGTTCATGATTCTGTTAATCAAAAAATTAAATTCAATCCAATCATCTAATATTTAGGAAACACCCTTGAAGTTTTGTGAAATCTCTTCTACTTTCTTTTTTTCCCAATTTTGTTGTCTGTCCTCCCAAAGCTGTTAGACATAGACCTCATGTTACTGACCCCTCACAATGTGTTCTTTTTGATGAAGGAGTTACACCGGGACCTGGGTGCAACTTAAAGTGATTTCGACCATCGAAGCACCTTAAAGGCACACAAAGTTTCCAGAAATCTTTGATATTTCGACTTCTGTGGGACACTGTGGTATTGTTGTTCAGAAGTCAGAAGGATTACCTGTCCTCTAACACCACACCTTTGGCTGGGCTTACATGGGTTAGAGGTACACGACAATCAGTAGAAGCAAAGCATCATGGTCGCAGAGAGCGGTTCAGAGCCCAAGTTTCACTATCAATGTGTCTTTTTTGTAAGTGTTGAGTTTGCTTGTTAACACTGATGGTCTGAGGAATGATATGGAGCTGCAGAAATGTGTACATGTTCCTATTCTGGAAACTGCTGGTGTTATTTTATATGTAATTTTAGCCAGTTTGTCTCTATGATGAATCAATCAGTTAATCAATCAATCAAACAAACAAACAAACAAACAAACAAAAAAAATCTGCTGCATATCTGGAGAGCAGAGTGCTTTTTGAGGTAGGGATATTTGGAAAATTCATTAAATATTTCTCTATTTGCCGTTTAATAGACTAATATACTTTAAAGATAACTAATGTAGTCATTAATTTATGACTAGAATCATTTACTATAATAAAGTAACATTTGAATCATTAGTTTTATGAAATACTACTGACTGGAGGTATATTGTGTATTTATATTTTAAGAGCAAATATTTACTACACTTGTTTAAAGTAAATCTAACGGTAAATTCTAAAACAAATCCAAATAATTCAGATTAATTTACACTATAAATGAAAAAGGTCATACAAGTCATTTGTTTAAGAGTCTCAATTGTCATGTTTGGATTCATTAAACAAAGAAATAATATTACATAATTAATAAAAGTAATTTGTTCATGAATCAGATTCACAAAATGCAAACATACAAAAATTTTTAAGACTCAAGCTACGGTCACACCGGGCTTTGTGTGTGCGAAATTCTGTCGTGCGGCGCTGCGAAAAGGGGCGGGATTAAACAAGATGATTAGACATTAAAAAAGCGAGCGATAGCTCCATGTTTTAAATTTCTGTCCAGAGAGGTCATGTTTTGATCCTCAATTGGTTTCATGCAGTCAAGTGATGCGATTTAGCAGGTCAGAGTTCACCAAGCTTGAACTTTGCACCGCAGCAACCTGCGAAACTTAACGCATGACCCCGCGTTTCCGGTCTGACGTATTCGTGTGCGTATGAATGGAAGTCTATGGGAAGAAAAGTCAAGTGTGACCGCACCTTCAGTTGTGCATGAAGCAGCAGTCTGTGGTTTCACATTTGGTTCAAATAACCGGGTCGTACAAAGTCAATTGTTTGGCAATCAAAATGTATTCTAAACACACTGCATGGATTTGATTCACTAAAAAGAAGCAGCTTACAAGAGTCTTTCATTCAGGAATTGAAACACACTAATCACATTGTTCAGTAATCAGATCATTACTACATGATTCACACTGCATGGTTTTGATTCACCAAAAATAATCTATTCATGCGAGTCATTTAGTTCTAGAATTAGATCACATTAATTGAGCTGTGTGGATACAATAATAAAACAAACAATTTTAAGAGTCATTCTGTAACATACGGGTTGGGGCCACGAAGGCTCCACGTGCAGTTCTTTATTGATAAGTGTAGTTAGACAGGCAATAGTCAAAACAGAAGCATAAAGGTAATCCAAGATTGTTATTAAAAAACAGGCAAAAGGGCTGGCTAGGTGGCAAAGAATCAAGATCAGGAAAACAAGGCAAGGATCTAAACATAGAAAGAATAGACAGGATTAACTCTTTGTAATGCTACAAGATAACCAAACAACAAGACTCAGCAAAGTGTGTGTGTGTGTGTGTGTGTGAGGGGTTAATATAAAGTCCAGGTAATCAGTTCAGGATGAGTTACCAGCCATATGCATGTTTAATCAGCAGGTGAACTGCATCTGGTGTGCGAGTACAGGTGTAATGAGATTTGTAGTTCTCTGGAGATCTGCATGGACTAGATCGTTGGTGATTGTGACACATTTTTTAGAGATTCATAATACACTGATTGCACTACGTGGACGTAATTTACTAAAAAATAACTACTAGGTATTATTATAGTTAAGAGTGAAAGTCATATTAGTTATTTGTTCAGGAATCAACCAGTTGTAGAATTCACTAGTGGAATAGTAAAGAAAGATTTATCATTTCCTCCATATTGGCAGCATAATGCATGTTTGGGAACCGATAATGCAGTGTCAATCAGGAAGAACAGCTACTTTTTTATAGCACAATGAGCTTATTATCCATGATGCATGCACAGTCATAGCAACGTGTTTGTTTGTTGAGTCACCATCAAGAAGAGCTACATTTCCACAGTTGCCTGAAGTTGAGATTCTATTACAGAAAACATGACCGGCCTGCCAATCTTTGTTTGTGTACATGACACTGTGCCCTTGAACATACTCGTGTGAATGTTATCAGTAAAGTGCATGTTGCAGATGATTGTATGGGACATACAGGACGCATTGTTAGCCCCGAGGCCCATCATTGGCAAGAGCTTCGGAGTTTAGATTGGAGATATCAACAGGCCAATGCTGAGTTACACCACCGCTGACAGGCCAGACTATTTTGTGTTAATCCAGAGACAGAGGCTGTCAGACATTAGTGTTGTTCATCACGTCCCCGCTGCAACATGGTGAAAATAATAACTGTCAGACTTGCGACTCCTGCAGAGTGAAAAAGTGCTGCGTGTTGATTATGCAATCTGCAAATGCAGAATCAACATTGTGTTTGGCTTCATGCTGCAGTCTTTTCACTTGCTCATACATTTTTAGTTAAATTCCTTCATCGTATTCAGGCAATGTTTTGGTTTTAAGGCAAGACACAGCAGGTGGATAGGGTAAATATAATAACTTCAAAAATAGCTAATACTTATCACCACAGTTGATTGATTACATACAATTACAAACATTTTTCATATTACAAGTTTTCTATAAATGCAAATAATTAATTGTTTAATTAAATATGCATGTAACTGGGGAATGATGACAACGTGGTTGAGGCTCCACGTACAGTTTATTTATAAGATTAGTCAGGCAGGCAACGGACAAAACAGGGGTAAACAGATAATCCAGAATTGTGGTCAATAAACAGGCAGGATAAACAATAAAACAAAAGCAAGGGTTAAAACACAGCTAGACAAGGCAAATGCACTGTAATGCTCACTAAAACAGATAAACAAGACTCAGCAACTGGTGTGCGTGCGTGGCTGTGCTGCCTTTAAAAGTCCATGTATTCAGTTCATAACATGTGTCTTTGCTGCCTTTAAAGTCCATGTATTCAGTTCATAACGATCCTCGGGCTGTGTGTGTGAGAGATCAAAGTAAAACTGGATTCGTAGTTCTTTTGGTGGCAGATTTGTAGATTGCAACAATGCACAGTAAGAAGTATCTGTAAATTAGCATTTTTTTGTATTTTGTGATTTAGGTTTTTATTTTTTTCTCCTGTTTATTTATGCTTTTGAATTGCATTATGGGACCTTGATCTTTCTTCCAACCACATTTAACCTTGAAAAGTTCAGAAAAGTGACTTTTATTAACTTTTTAATAGTTTAAAGTGATATATTGTCTGGGTTGGTCTTGTATATTACGGTACAAATCCTTGTAATAAATTGCCAGAATATTTTACAGACTTATTTCTTTATATATTATTTCTTATACATTAGATCATTTCAAATCACTAAAAAGTCACTTTGTTAAACTGTAACGGATTTGAAATCTCAACATCAAAAGTCAACAGAGCAAAGATCCCATAATTACGGTGGCCAAGAGAGCTTAACGTGCTCAATTACAAAAAAAAAAAAAAAAAAAACCCCACCAACAAATTGAGAAGAAGATCTTCTGCAAATCCTCGCAACAAACACATTTTTAAAAAGTCGCTGCATTCACACAACGCAAACAATTTCTGAAAACACGCTGCATTCTCACAGCACTTTCAAATAGCATGGAACACAACGGAAATGCTTCACGGGCACCCTAAAACATGATAGACCCGGCTATTTAGGTTATGGTTATTTAGGCTAATAAACGACAAAAGACAAGGGAATCAGGATGTTAAAATAAATAAAAAGAAAAATAATAAAAGTAAAAAGAAATAAAAACACACCTTTCAAAGATCACCTACTACATCAATGGAAATAGTCATGGCACAGCAGCATCCGTCACGTTTTTGGGTCCTCTTGAAACATTTCCGTTGTGTTTCAAAGTTTTTGCAAGTGTTGTTAGAAAATGCAACGCGTACATTGTTTACTTTGTGTGAATATTCAACGTGTTTTTAGTGAAGTTTTACAAACAAATTTCAAGAGGAGCACGTGATAGGATTGATTGTGGCTTGCCTCTCATCCGTAATCAGCAATAATCCAATCAGATTGATTCAAGCTTACAATAGACCGATTTTGCCCTACTATCTTAACTTCATTTCGGAAGAATCCCTCCTGTCATGCCTGAGCTCTCTTCGAAAGGCAAAGGATCGCAGGAGTTATCAAACACGTAGATTCCTTTACAAACGCTTACTAGAAAACCACAGGAGACCCAGGAACGACATGGGGTGTTGACAATGCATAAACAAGAATACTGGACAACGACTAAACCAAACTAAGGGGTATAAATACACAAGGACATAATGACACTGATGATACACAGGGGAGGAACACAGGTGGAACTGATAAACATAATGAAACGGCGGGAAACAGAACAAAGGAGCACATGGGGAAGGTCACATGATGAAAACACAGGGAACTAACACCTCCTTTCACCCACCTCCTCCTTTTCCAGGGGGTGCTCTCGAGACCTGATCTTTGACCCTCTTATATGCTTATTGACCAGGCCTTGGGCTCAATTTGCTGGCGTTTTTGTAATTGCACGTTTTTCTTAAATTATAGCATGTTAAGCTCTCTCGGCCATCGTACATAATGCAATTCACAACCTTAAATAAACAGAAAACACTTGTGAGTCACAAAAAATATATATTTTTACAGCACTAAATATCAACATTGGATAAATTCAGTTTCAAAAATGTTGAATTTCTTATTTTATTTGAGATTTTTTTAAAGTTAAAGGCTTTTTACAGGAATTTGGGAAATCTTTATCATTCCATAATTTAGAAAATACTGCAAACAGACAGCCAACTAATATTCACAATGTTTGTAGGATAAAATATTTTATGTAATAAGGAAAATTATATGTAATTCCATGAAAATACAGATATAGAAATCAGTAAAGATATGAATAAAACTGAAGTTTGATGTAGGTAAGCTTTATGGCTCAGTGCAGGATTTTCTGAATCTCATTTTGAGAAAAAAGCCTCTAAAATATGATTTGCAATTGAAATCTTCTGAAACAAATTGATAACATGCTAAAAAAGAAACAATTAAAAGAGTATTTTGGATGTTTTCTTTATGTTCTACTGAAAAAGAAGCTTTGTGAAAGCCAAAAAATCAGTGTTTTTGCCAGCAGTGTGTCACCTTAATAGAAGATCTCAATCATTAATTCATCTGTTTGTTGTTGGTGTGATTATTATGCTAAATACGCCTTCCTTTTTGTGTTTTTGCTGCAGTGTGTGGTGAAAATATTTGATGTTTGTGAGAGATACACAGCAACGTTACAAATTGGAAATTGCTTTTTAAATTAGTTTTGCGTGTTGGATGAGACCTTTTTAAGCTGACAAATTAGTAATCTGGGTGTCTGTTTTGAAGGCCTTGCTAATTCAACCTGAACTAAACGACCTCTGATCAGAATTTTTCAATGCTTTTCTACTGTTAATTAGTTAAGCCGTGGAATGAAAGCGTATGAAGCTTATTACTTGACATCAAATTGTCTTTGCTGCTTTAATGTGGCTTTTATATTTAGCAATTTGCAGCAGCATGGTTTTCCTCCATACAAAAATACAGTGCTTATTTAATCCCTTATTTTATATATGTACGATGTATATGATGAATGCACTTATGGATTTTGAGCAATAACCATAATGACGCTTCCATTAACAAGCACCACTTTTATTCCAATTATTCACTTCAATTCTGTAATCATGGAAGAGAGAAATGATTAAGAGAAAGTTTAAGGATTTCACAGTGTATAGACCAGCTTCTGACTTCTGACTATTTTTTTATGATCATACTGTGCTCGCTTTGATTGTTATCTCTGTTCTTCCAGCTCTGTTGATGGATCCCTGTAATAAGCAGGACCTCATCAAAGAGCAACTAGTTAGTTCTTCGAGCACATTCAGGAGAGACTTAATGAACACGCAAGGCTAGAAGTTGAGAGCTTGTTCTTGGTTCTTGTTTATCTATTCTGTGCGTCATTCATGTTTGATCTTGCCAACAAACACAACACTTTATATCTCTATAACACTGACCTGAGATGCTGAAGGAATGAATGCTCTTTTATAAATGAATCTAATATGCATAAATTGTATGGAAGGTAGGGATGTTTATTCCATACATTCCCATGATCAATAATAGTTTACATAAAAAAAAACAACCCAGGCTCATTATTGATACTTACCCCTATATACGCTTCTGATACTTTTCCCTATATACATTTGTTTAGCAGTTTTTGTTTGTAAGATCAGATCTCAAATTTCTCTTGCGAGTGCCATTCATGTTGTTCTTGCGTAAATCCACCAAAGGCGGCTCTCGACTGACTGACTCATTGTCTGACTGACTGACCGACCGATACCCCTACCCACTCCCTTCCCTAAACCCAACCGTTAGTGTTTTCAAAAGCACCGATTGACACGATCACCGTCTTCCATAAACCCAACCGTTAGTGTTATCAAAAGCAATCCAGAAAAAAAAGCCCTCGCAGCTGCCTGATTTTTACCACGCTTTCAGATCTTGCCATGTTCTCACCCTGTTATTTACTTGTTCATTTTATTTTATTTTTTGCCTTTTGTTTTACCTGCTTTCTGGAAGCGTTCTTCACCAGACTCGAACTCTGTCATTGTGGTCAACTACTCTCTGCATCTCAAGTCCACCGACGTACATGGCGAGCTTCTGGGCAAACTTATTATTGACAAATTAATAAAGCATTTAATGATTAAATGTCACAAGTTATAAATATTGTGTCAATAATTCAATAATATCATGTCAGATCTACAATGTAAAAAAATGTCGATTTAGTTTGTGTATGTCATGATTCACTGTTTTTTTCTGTTTATTTATTTATACATTGCATTATAGGAAATTCTACTAGAGACTTCTCATCTCTACTATGTTGACTTTTGATGTAGAAAATTCAGCTCTGCAGTGTAACACGTGGATGACGGAGACGTTAGGATCTAAGTGCAGGTTTATTCGGTAGTCAGGCAAGCAAGGGTCAACACAGGTGCAAACAGATGAATAAAGGCAAATCCAGAATCGTAGTCACTATAACAGGCGAGAGGTCGGAAGGCAGGCAGTGAACAGGGACAAACAGACAAACTTGGCAAACAAAGCTAAGGTCAAAGACACGAAGAAACAAGAACAAGAAAATGCGTTGAAATGTCACTTTACAGATAACAAGACTCGGCAAGAATCAGTGGAGACTTGGAGCAGGTGTGTGTGTGTGGCATGACTGAATATGTAGTTCATTAGATGTAGTCCATGTGAAAGTGAGTTCTTACCAGTGACCTCTGGTGGTTAGAGATCGCTGGTAATCATGACATGCAGTTGAACAAAGTGGCTTTTATTGGCATTTTATTTGTTTAAACATTTTATTATATAAGAAACAATATATAGAAAATTAAGTCTGCAAAAAGTACAGAAAAAAGTACTGGTAGTTAATTACCAGGTTCTTGTACAGTTTTATTTATTTATCTATTTTATTATTTTTTTAACAACAAACAAGACAATATATCACTTAAAAAATTACATTTTACATTAAGTTGTTGGAGGAAATTAAAAAGTGTAAATAAATGGAAAAAAAGTACTTGAATTGCAAAAAATGGAAAGCGCTTTATGAATATTTTTTACAGTGTGCATGCAGGCAACTGATGCATGTTTGCTTTCATTTCAGTAAACAAGAGAGCATGAATGAACATACGATATCTTATAGCTCATAGTAACGTGTTAGCTACCTAACAAATATACGGCTATACATCTTCATTATGCTGGGTTTTCAACAACCATACAGAGAACACACACATTGCATTTAATCATATTTTTCAGCACTTTTTTTTTAACTGAAAGATGTGTTTGTGGAAAATTCTGAACTTTTGCGGCAAATACAGCATGGTAAATATGTTTTGAACACGTCATGTATTTTTTCCTGGGAATAATAATTCTAAAGGACCTGTAGACATGGAATGTAACCAGATTTGGGTAAAAAAAAAAAACAATACAAACATAAAAACAAAACAAAACAAAAAAGCTGAAAAATTAGTTGTGTATTAAATATGGAATGACACAAGGAGAAAGCACTGAACGATGATACGCTAAATAAAAGGCTTTTTGGTGATGGTAGCTTAAAGACGCTGCTCATATGAAGAATAAAGTCACATCCATTGCTGAGGTGTGAGTTTTTCACAGACTTTAACAGAGTGGTTCAGTTGGTCTCGGCTATCAAATTTTATCTTTATTTTCTATTGGATTTAAGTCAGGTGATTGGCTGGGCCATTCTACAGCTTGATTTTCTTTCTCTGAAACCATTTGCTTGTTTCCTTGGCTGTGTTTTGGAGCATTGTCTTGCTGAAATGTCCACCCTGGCTTCATCTTCATCATCCTGATAATGTAGATGTTGGACTGAAGCAGCTAATATTCATTTACAATGATGAAGGGCAGAGGGTTGCTAAATAACTACGAGAGATTTCAGCTGCTGTCTGGGCTTTCACTGCCTTTTTATACATTCCTTTCTTTATGTGTTGAATACTTTTTTCCTGTGTCATTTCATTTTATTACACATAACTTCATTTGTAAACTAATTACTTTTGTTTTCTTTGCATAAATGGATTTCTTCGGTTGCATCCGGGGAAAATTTCAAGTCAACAGCATCTTTTTTTGATGAAAATGGTGACATGTTCAATACTTATTTCCCCCACTGTATGTTGTGTATTCAATTTCCTTGGTGGAAGTTCTCATCTGTTCATGCATTTGCATTGGCTTATTAATTGATGTCATTTCTAATTGAAAGGTAAAGCAATAGAAAAATGCTCAAATTTTTCATCCTTATCATCTTCCATTTCCTCTCCTTGTTTGCTTATCCTGTAATAGTGGATATAATGGCCTTGCAGTGGTAGATCGTCTTGCTGAAGCGTATCGTATATCAAATGCAGCAATGCAATACAATCAGGCAAACCCAAACAAATGCGATCTGGTCTTCTTTAGCTGCCGGGGGCCATTTTTGTGATTCAGCATAGCGTTTGACCATGAAGCAGGTTGGCAGACGCCTCTTTAATCTCTCACCTCTAAGCTTTGATAGATGCGCCCATGACTCAGACTTACATCCCAGTCTGCCTGATAATGAATGTGCCTTCCTCGTGCCGGAGGGAGAGCAGATACCGAGCCTTTAGGCTAAATCACAAGCTTTATCGACGAGGATTTTTCAGCTTTCTCCATCGTAAGCCTTTAGAAATTTCCCAGCATTCACTTGTGATGTGAGATCTTTGGTACCGTTTGGTTTTGTAGGCTTGTGTGAACTAGCGTTTGGCAATTGTGAAGTGTTATTAAAATAAATGTTGAAAGTCGTATGCAACACACAATTCTGTGACCTTGGTTTATGACCTTCTGACTTGTTTTTGTGTAATATTGCCGAGAATAATCTCATTCAATCGTTCATTTTCTTTTCGGCTTAGTTCGTTTATTAATCAGGGGTCGCCACAGGGGAATAAACCGCCAACTTATCCAGCATATGTTTTACATAGCGGATGCCCTTCCAGCTGCAACTCATCACTGGGAAAGAGAATCACCTTATTATATTTTCTATGTATTTCTATGTCTTTAATAATGCATTCAATTAATAGGCAATTGACGAATGCTGCGTTCACAACAAATTTAAGCATTCGCATGAGTAGATTAGATATAAAGTCAATGCAAATATACTAATTTCCAGCAGGAAGTGCGTATGACATGGAATGTGCAATAAATTTGTCGCAAATGTGTGAAATTTGCCTTAATTGCATCTTTGCTGAAAATTTGGGTTATTTGATTGGGTAATATTGATATAAAACATATTTATTTGAAAACTATTATTAAAAATCATACTTTATAATAATAACGATAATGTTATTAAGAGTTTCTGTTTTACATTTAATTTATTTTGCATCACCTATTACTGATTGTTATTCCTTAAAATCTTTAATAATTAAGTAACTTTTAGTCTATTAAATATAATCTTAGTCTAGCAAAACTTTAAAATTAATATCTGTTTTCTATCCTGTACTTAATGCTTACGTGTTAATGCCTGAATTAACTTGATTTGTTAAACTTTTAGTAGTTATTCAAATAATTTCATTTAAAAAATACTGAATACATATGGCAGAATCACAATTGTAATATGTTAAAACTTTAATTTAAAGCAATGAAAATATAAAGCACATTAAAATATTTGTATATATTATAATTATTATGGATGTCCAGATCCGTTCACGTGATCGGAAGTTGGGCCCGATCACGTGGTTTCAGATTCAATCTAAATCGGGCGTTACCTCCCGATCAGGACTCGAATATAATATATAATACAATAATACCATATATATATATATATATATATATATATATATATATATATATATATATATATATATATATATATTCTCATTATTTTTAACACATCTATAGTTCTGCGGTGGCACAGAGCTAGACCTCTTTCTTGACTTTACACAGAAACAGCAGAGCGTGTGGCATGACATCACTTTGTTGCAGAGACGCTATTGGTTAAATGCCGGCAAAGTAGAACGTGGACGCAGCTTGAAGTGGAAAGAGCGAGTATGTCTGCGGTCTGGAGGTATTATAAAATTGATGACGACAACATTGCCATTGCCAACATTGTGAGATTTGTAAACTTAGCATTGCAAGAGGTGGAAAGGAAAAGGCTACATTTAACACAACAAACCTGACAAGACACCTAATATACAAAAGTAGAACCTCAATTTGAAATGCTGTCTCGACACTATTTCACAGAGAAAGCTCTGACAGCCCTCTATAACAAGATTTCTGACAAACTACTTGTCCTGTTATAAGATATACCTTATGTTTCGTTCACCACAGATACATGGAGTTCATCCGTAGCTCCCTTGTCTTTACTTAGCCTTTACAGTTAGTCATAATTATTAACCCCCTTTTATTTATTTTTTTATTTTTTAATTATTTCCCAAATGATGTTTAACAGAGCAAGGAAATGTTCACAGTATGTCTGATAATATTTTTTTTCTGGGGAAAGTCATATTTGTTTTATTTTGGCTAGAATAAAAGCAGTTTAAAATTTTTTTAAAACCATTTTAAGGTCAAAATTATTAACCCCTTTAAGCTATATATTTTTTCGATAGTCAACAGAACGAATCATCGTTATACAATAACTTTCCTAATTACCCTAACTTGCCTAGTGAACCTAATTAACTTTAATTAATTTATTTAAATGTCACTTTAAGCCGTAAAGAAGTGTCTTGGAAATACAGTTAAATATTATTT
This sequence comes from Danio aesculapii, assembly GCF_903798145.1. Classification (NCBI taxonomy): domain Eukaryota; kingdom Metazoa; phylum Chordata; class Actinopteri; order Cypriniformes; family Danionidae; genus Danio; species Danio aesculapii. The sequence continues at coordinate 19,281,452 of NC_079458.1, forward strand.
ACTGTTTCTGACTTCAACTGTATGTTTTATAGAAGTATCGGATTGGGTTTCAGTATCGGTAGACACCCGAAATCAAATGACTCGGACTCCTGATTGCGACATCCCTAGTAATTATATATAAAAAAACTAGAAAAACCTGTTTGTTGATTTTTATTATTTATTTTGATATAGTTTAAAACGAAAATATTTAAGCTATAAATGTCTTTATTTAATTTAATAAATTTTTATAATTATAATTTAACAAAAATAAATACTCTGGCCAATATAAATTGTACTATATCTATGTCATATCTGTATGTCATTAGCCAGATCATTACTGTATAACAGTTGAGTTGATTATAAAATCTGTGTTTAGGTTTTGTTCTGTGAAAAAACAACATCAACATTTAGATCATGTATTAAAAATCGTGTTTATTTATTTATTTATTTATTTTTACATGTTTAAAAAAACATTTAGATCTAAATTTGGATGGATTTTGTCTTATTGTCCATGTCATCAAGTACGATATTGCCATTGACATCTTCATCTTTGTTATCACTTTACTTTGTTTACTCTCTTTGCTCTTTACTCTGCAGTTTGTGTGTGTTGTAAAAAAAATGCTGAACATCAATTTATGCCACAAGGGTAGTAATGTAGCGCTACCATATGCTATTATCCACCAAAATGCAGATTCATCATGCAATGACTTTTTATGGTAATGAGATTGAGAGAAACATTATTAAGTTTGATATGAGTCATTAATATGCTTACAACAATTTAATGTGCATTACATTTGAATGTATTATTAACTCTAAGCAAACATGCATAATTACTTTTTTGGTTGCCAATGTTATCTTTGATGTTATTTCTACTACTTGATTAGTAATATTTAATCAATATCACATATTGATTTAAAAAATGGCAAACCTTTTCAGTTTCTTGGGTGTCTTTATATTGATCATACATTATTGTTGCTATTAATTAATGCTTTGAATGCTTTTCAAGACTACTACTACTATACTTTACTTCTACTACTACTATTGTGGTGCACCCAAATTTGTGCAACCACATTTGGTGATAAAAAAATATATATATATATGTATTCTATAAATAGGTAGTACTGTTTATTCCTTTTATATTAAGACTAACATCTTTTTTTTAATTCAGAAAATTGTTATTTGTCATTTAGTGCAATGTCCTGCAATAGAAAAAAAAGAATAATAATGAATGAGACAGCATAGAGGGACCGGAACCTTTAATGCGGTTATTTGTTCCCGGTGCATATACTGACGGAACACCTGGTCTCCGGTTAGATGTAATCTGGAGAAAGAATCGCGTGGTCCTGTCTTGCTTTCGTCTCAGTGTTTTCATTCATTTTACAGGTCAGTATTGTGTTTAAACTGCCAAAGGATAAAGTTTTAGACATTGTGGAACGAATATATTTGTTGGAAACTATACAGTGAAGATTCGGGTAACTTTTGGATAAGTTAAGGTTAAAGCACTTTAGATAATGGTGTTAGGCCAGGCCGCGAGTAATCTCGCGATGACACGCGATATTATCGCGAGAGTTCGTAGGCGCGCAGTCATTCAGTCTGTTTGTAATGCAAATTAAATGTAAACACTTTATCTTTTGCTTGAAAGCAACAAAGATCGCTCCAGTTGATGCTTAAAGTCTCCTAAAATGTTTTTACATGTTCAGTGATCTGTTTTAAAGCAGAGTGAATTCATAATAGCGTGTTAAGGAAGCACATGAGAGTTTTATATATACATATATACTATTCTGTTTACAGTTTTGATAATATTATTACTACGATTAGCTTTATTTCTTAAGTGTGATTTCATAAGATCTGTTAAAGTTACTGTACACTTTCAAATGCAAAGTCCCAGTTTAAGTAAGCTAATTTCTAGTACATACAGCGTATTTTTGAGTGTTGAATAATACTTTTGAATAATTTACATTTGTAAAAGTACTATGTCTCAGGGAAATTAATGCAATATTGCACTTATTTGTAACTGGTAGGATATCTACTCTGATTTGAGTGAACGTGCAGCAGGAAGATTTTATATATCTGATCAGTGAAACTAATTCATGTAAATGCACTTTATTTGTGTTCTATATACATTAAATATGCTGGACAGAGAATGCATTTACTTAAAGAAATGTACTTGAGTTTAAATGATTTAATAGATGTAATCTGGAGAAAGAATCGCGTGGTCCTGTCTTGCTTTCGTCTCAGTGTTTTCATTCATTTTACAGATCACAATTCTTTTTGTTATTGTGGCCACCGTGCCTGGGGCCCGTAACACTATTACTACTTATAATGAAAAAAAATAGTCAGCAGATCATATTAGAATGATTTTTGAAGGATCATGTGGCACTAAAGATTCACGGTTACAGGAATACATTACATTTTTAATAGTTATTGGTTATAATATTATTTTTACATTTATTTAATTATTGTTTTTACATTTTAAATAATATAATTAAATTTATATAATACTATTTGCATTTTGTTTTATGTTTTTAATGCATATTTGTTTAAATGGTGCTTCCATACTAATCCTAAAATTTGACTGGTGGTGTATATACCAGTGGAACATAGTCAACAACGGAAGCCTAATTTAACAACAGTGATTTTAAAAAAACAAAACTGATGCAAAGTGCACCATTTTGAAATGACAGCTACATCCCATTATTCATAATATCACATGCTGCTTTTCACTATTAAACTGAACCATGTGGGAAAAGTCCCTGACAGCAGCATATGTCTAGGCAGTGATTGTAAATAGCAGGTTTGGTAATAAGGGCAACATTTTTGGGGGAATGGAAGTGTCTGGTTTGATTTGCGTCGACAGCGGGAGCCTCAGCAGGACCGGCCACAGTTGGATGTTTTAGTCAGTTTTGTTCTGACCGAGGGAAAGAAGCATCCAACAGTTTGATTTTTTTTTTTTTCAAAGCCAGACAGTCTTAAAGTTGGCTGCTTAAAGTTTCTCTTTTTGTTTGTCAGTACCTTTTGATACAAAATAGAAGAACTGTGTCCAGTCTTTTTAAACTACACTCACTTCAACTTTTCTACTTCTAAAGGCATTAGCTGTTTTTCCGAGGTGTGTTAGAACTAGCGATGACAAAATCGGACTGTTTTTTTTTTTGTGTGTGGTGGGTATAACAAGTTGCACTTGAAAAAACTGCAAATATTTTAGCAGTGAGGAGCTAACTGCAGTAAATATCACCAGCAGAGATATATTACTGATGAATTGTAATCAGTTACTGATTACAAGGTACTTAATCAAATTGTTGTGAATAATAATCTATTGGATTCTGACTGCTACTTTAGACTTTTTGTGATACTAAATGAGATTACTAGATTACCACCCAGATTGTCTATGTCTACAAACGATACTGCTGACTACTATTGGATTACATTTAGATTATCCTTATTGATGTCACTTATAATGAAGTAAGAGAGAGTTAAAAAAGATAAACATATTTGGTAACACTTTATTTTGATGGTCCATTTGAGTATTAGTTGACTGTCTGTTTAATATCTGTTGATACAGACATTCAACTGACTATAAAAAACTTTGTAAATACATGTCAACTTACACTAACCTTAACCCTAACCCCAACCCTACCTCCAATCCCATCCTAACAGTCTACTTGTAATCTAATGAGAATTAGTTGCAATGTAATTTAAATTCTTCAAACGGACCATCAAAATAAAGTGTGACCACATATTTGATTATCACTAACAAGAGCCTCAACAGCTTTTTAAAAAAAAGTGGAATATATGGACAGTACTTCATCACTTTAAAATGCTAACACTACTTCTGTATGGTATACCTTTTAGTGTTTGCTGACAGGGAATAAACACAGGATAATAGAAAATCTCATCATATGATTTAAAAAAATTATTCTAATGAAGTCAACTTAGAAAATTGCTATAAAAAAAACATAAAATTCATAGCAATCTCATTGATTCACTAAATACTTTAATGTAAAACAAATAGTACAAGTACATATGACAGTATTGCTTATAAAAACTTCTGAAAAAGCTTATAACAAACCTATATGAGCAGCAAATGTATTCTGACGTGCTGCCATTGTGTAAAAAAAACATAATCATGTAATCTATAAAAAAGGAACTGCTAATCTGAGGATTTTAAAAAGAAATTAGCTTTACAGTGCTTGATTTTTGCAATCTGATTACATAATCCAGATTAAATATAATACGTTACTACCCAGATCTTTCAACAGGTAGTCTAGTCAATAGATATTCATCATTCAAAGAGAAAAAGAAGAGAGGACAATCAGTTGTAGAAATCCATGTAAAATTGTAAACAAAGCTGCACTCGCCTTACATTGTGAATATGAAACATGTTTCTTCATTCTATATGGATCATGTTTGTGGATTGAAAGACAATACAGAAAAAAATACCCAAAATACATTTATATATTGTCTAAAATAAACAAATTATAGACTATTTATTATAATTTTTTTATTTATTATAAATAAACAAATTATAGACTAATTATTGATTAGTTATTTAGACTGTTTTAGGCTGCTTATATATTGTCTAAAATAAACAAAGCTGGATACCCACAAAGGACATAAAGGACATAAACAAAGGAATACCCACAGTATTCCTTATATATTGTCTAAATTGATAAATCTCATTCAGTATTAACCTTTTTTTAAATGGCGAAAATAAATATCAAGTGATGTTGATATTTGGAAAAACAGCACTCATACTTTTGTGTTACAAATGTCTATATAATATTTGTAAATGCAAAAATCAAAAAGATATTTAGAAATTTCTAAGATGAATTGCATTCCAATAGCCTTCATCAAATATTGAATGCTTTTAAACTGATTTTTGAACTGATTTTATTTAGAGCATTTTTAAAAGTATCATTTTACATCCTTTTTCTTAGAACTGAACAGACATGCATCTCATTTTTGGGGGTCATGACCTGCCAATTAAGAAATGCTCCAAAATTGTGATGAAATAACCCCCTAGAACTTTTAAAGATTGTTTTCATGCAAATTTGTTCACTAGAAATCGTTCCCCTGCTTTCTAAATCTAGGTTTAGTCTGAGCAACAGTGCGAACTGCCAATTTAGCCTGCTAACATTTTGCTCTTCTACTTGTGTCAGTGTTAATCAGTGTCATATAATACAGTACGTGCAGTGGATAGAAATGAACAATTGAAATCCAAATGATTGCAACATTTCATCTGGAAATTCCATAGTATTTTTTATGGTTTCATGTTTAATCATGTCGGAAATAAGAAATGCCATAATGCTTATGTATTAATGACAGCATGATGTTTCACAAATTCACTAATGAAGTGTTAACATGGCTTGCAGCCTATTCTAAGCAATACAGACTAATGCGTTGATGATCACAGTTGCATATCACAAACAAGGTTCATGGTACTGTATACTGGTTATATAATTTACATTTTAATACATTTTAATAATAATTTACATTTAATCATTTACGTTTAATAATTTCTATAATGCTTAGATGTAGAGGTTGAAAACATTTCATTTTTAAACCTGCTCAAATAATTCACACACATGGCAGTTATTGAGCAGTCTTTCTTCCAAAGGGATCTTCTTCATAATCTACATTTTATTTATTTATTTCAGATGTATGCTTTCTTTTAAGAGGCTGGTCAATTCCTCCCAGTGCTTACCATTGACTGTCAAAAGTACATATTTTAGAATAAAATCTAGTTAAATATGTTTGTATTGTTATTTTTTATGATTGTCATTGAATTACATCAGGAAACTTTTTCTTGACCCAAACTTTTCTTCTCTTTGACTGTACATGTTTTAATAATTTAAGAAGGATAGTCCACCCAAGAATGGAAATTCTGTCATATTTTATTCCCAGTCAGTTCAGAGAAGGGTCAAAGCCAAAACAGAACAAATGACAGGATGTTGGGTGCCCAATGCTCATCAGTGCTAGAAGGTAATGATATGTCCAAGCCAACAGAAGATCTTCTGTAGTACAGGTCACACTAAATATTGATGATGGTATGGGAGGAATGTGTCACACTATACTGTGCATCACAGCTCACATGGAAAAAATATATATAGTTAATACTGTAGCATTTTTGAACCATAGTAAAGTATATTGTACTGTATACATTATAATTTGACTCTTTGTATAATATAATTGGACATTTTGATAAAATGTAATTTTGTGGTATACTTTAGTTTTACTACAGTAAACTTTGATGTAGTATAGTATAGTGTCTGTGAACAAGTGAAGAGGTGTCATTTTGCCAGTACTGCCATGACAGTAGAGTATCACAAACAGCAGGAACAAGAAAAATACCCTCTTCCCTAAACCCAACCAACAGATTTTAAAAGAAAACCGGAAAATAAAAGCCCTTGCCTGATTTTACCACATTTTCAGATTTTACCACGTTTTCACCCTGTAATTTACTTTATTTTTTGGCCTCTGTTTTTGGAAACCGTTCTTTGCTGGACTTGAACCCTGTCATCGTAGTCAGCTCCTCTCTTTGCTTCAAGTCCATCGCCGTACATGGCGAGCTAACTGGCCAAACTGGTAACAGCGGGAAAGCCATCCACATGGAGTAAGCGGACAGCTGGCAAGCGCGAAAACCAATGGCGTCATACCATACCGTTCGTTTTAAAGACCGAATTCAGCATACGTACCTCTGGCTACATAATTCACGATCTCCAGAAACGTATATAGGGCTACGTTTTCAGAATGAGTCTGTGTTGGAATATCCAAGCTAGTCGAAGGTGCACTCAGCTGCCCTTGCACTTTGGTCAGCACTGCTACAAACCATTGCAAGCCATTTAAATGAATGGGTTTCATTATATATTTTAATCTTTATGTCTCTTTTAAAGTTTGTGGACATCTGTGCAAATCTGTGGTGCAAACTACAAGTCTGTGGTCCCCTCTTGGTAGAGATAGTATTCTTGGGGTACATTTGTGGGCCACCCTGTCCTAAATGGCTGTCCCCTATGTCCATGTATGCCAATTTTGGACAGTTTGCTCAATTTAATTTGCTCTTTTGTGAGGAGGTGACTTGTTCCTGGCCGAAAAACAGTGCTCTACATTCAAACACAATGCATGCTATTGTCACAAATACACGCACATACATATATTGTCTGAGTGTTTAATGTTTTCAGTTTGTTTGTGTCTAAGTGTTTACGGTTGTAATTTGTTTAATATTTACCTGATGTGTGGCGCCCGTGCCTCTGTTTCACCAGTCTTCCTGGTTGCTCTTCCATCAGCTGCTCAAACAGAGCGCCTCCAAGCGGCCTGGCTTTATAGTGCCGAGTTCACTGTGGAGCACTTCAGAGCAACCGGAAGCCAACGCGTCCATTTTCTTTTTGGATAGGGGATATACTTATAAAGATATACTTATCTATATTTATTTATTTGTTCATGTTTATGTCTTTATATCTTCATATGTTGATCTATTTTAGTTTACGTTGATTAATTGTAACTGTTTGGGGTTTAACGCGTTTTAAATAATGAACTTGAGAACATGTACAAATGTTTATACTTACCTTTTAATTGGTGCATGTTGGTTTACGTTAAAGGGGCGGGGCTTCAGCTTTAAAAGGCAGCCCCAAACACCAATTTAGGGTCAGTTAACCTGGCGAGCGAGTGAGCTACTGTGGTGGCGTAAGCGATCTGTGACTTGTCTATTATTAGTGTGGTTTTACATATATCGTTTGTTTGCTGTTTATTCGTACTTTTATTTTTGGTTGTTTTGTTACTTTGCTAGGTTTTGGGTTATTTTGGTTTTCACGCACTAGACTGTAAATAAACCATCACTTTGTACGTTACATCAGCGAGTTGTGCCATCATTTTCTTTTAGGTTTTTCTCGTTTTAAAATACTTTGAGAACCCACTACGAGCCTTCCTGATTCGTAAACCTCACAGAGACCATGGTTCTAGCCCTTTGTTTGGACATAAATTTGACACTTTCTCCCTAAATGAGGATCTGGGGGATCCTCAAATTGTATAAACAGCAGTTCCACTTCGCAACCAACAAGTCTCAAAGGATCTGCAGTTCCCATCTTGGCACCAGAGACCACAAGATGCCTTCAGGGCTCTTATAGAGTCTACTGCATCCATTGGCACTGACTTAGCAGGAATAAAGGACAAACAGCATATTAGGCAGCTGGTCATAATGTTTGGGCTCATGTCTTCACATACAAGTTTGGCTTTGGAATACTTCCATCCCACTTAAATATTCCACTCTAATCATGTTCGGATCAAATCAGGTTAATTTAAGATCTGATGCATTGCTTTTGACTGCAACATCACTATTGACATTCTGCCATTTCAATAGCTGGCCTGGCAGTAATTTGCAGGTGCAGTAAATGAATTCATTTTCTCAGGGTCAATAAGCGAGAAAAGGACAAATGCAAGGCCCCTGTCAAACCACTCATAATATAGTTGTACCTCCTCCACTCATTAGTGTTCTTGTTAACTTTTTCATTCTCCCAACTTCACCTATAGGCACAGCGCTTTACTAGAGGTTTCCCAAATGTGCTACTTAAAACAGCTTCTTTTTGTTCGCATTTCTTCTTATTCGTTTCTAAGTGAAGCTCACACCAATGGTTATGTAAGACACTGTGTTTTTTCTTGTATTCATGGGTGAATTGTAACATGTATCAATTGCCTCACAACCTCCCAGGTGACCGAATTGCATTATAAGGCTCATACCCACCTAAGCACGACTGAACGGTATTATATACGATAGAAAGGCTGGAGCTTTTGACAGTGAGTACAGGAGCTCGCTTTGAAGTGTTTGTAGACTTTAATCCTGAAAGAACCTGTTTGTGTCCCCAACCTCCCTGTACGACCTTCCCCTTACAACCCCGCACATCTCAACATTTCCCACAATGCCTTGCTGTGGCTGTCATGAACCACCATGCCTTGTGCTTACCTGTCAAAAGGATCCAACAGCTGCAGTTTGCTTTTGTTCGTGGTAAACAATTTAGCTTTCACAGTAACGTTTTTAGGGACTGATTTAAACAAATGCTTTCGTCAAGTGTGTTTAAACAACAGTGTTGTCAACTGCAAACTTTTTTATGTGTTCATTTTCAGAGTTTACTAGAATTCGGTGGGGATTTTGAAACTTTTGAAGTTGGTTGGGGCGGTACGGTGGCTTAGTGGTTAGCGTTGTCACCTCACAACAAGAAGGTCACTGATTCGAGTGCCAGCTGGGCTAGCTGACATTTCTGTGTGGATTGAACATGTTCTCCCATATTTGCCTGGGTTTCCTTCAGGTACTCCTGTCTTTCTCCTGCGAGGGAAACCGGTGCTATAGGTGCATTGAATAAACGTAGTGTATGAGTGCGAGAGTATGGGTGTTTCTCAGTAATGAGTTGCAGCTGGAGGAGCATACACTGTGTAAAACATATGCTGGAATAGTTGGCAGTTCATTCCACAGGGGTGACCCCTGATAAATAAGGAACTAAGCTGAAGAAAAATGAATGAAAATGGGTTTCAAAAGTCAAGTTTTTGAAAATGATATTTTTTATTTTCCTGTTATTGTCTCAAACATAATTTTGTGAACATAGTGATGTTACATGTTCATTTTATAGGCATATGCAAGTTCTTGACAACCAAAACAACAATGGAAGACTATACAATCACATATGCGCATTTGTACATGAAATTTTTAATGAGCATTCATGTACTGTATGTTATATATTTTTTAAAGTTAAAATTTTAGATATTTTTTGTGAATAAATTAGTGAATAAACAAATGTATTTGATTAACGTTTATTTTTTTTGCCAGCTATATTTATTAACATTTTGTGCAGATATATATATATATATATATGTCATATACATACAAAAATAAGTAATACACTGTTCTGTTTTTTCACAACCAAGAACTAATGAAAAACAAAAACAATATAGATATTAAATAACACAGTAAACGTAAAACATAAATAAATAATGATAATAAACTAATAATAAAAGTCATAAATAAGTACAACATAGGCTCATTTTGAAATTGTAGCCTTATATATATTTCTGGAGATTGAAAATTATGTAACCAGAAGTATGTATGGCTGCATTTCATCTTTAAAACAAACGCTACGGGGCAGTTTGCTGCCATTTCTTTTCGTGCTTACCAGCTGATCGCTTACCTCTGTATGAACTGCTTTCCCGCTTGTACCAGTTTGTCCAGTAGTTCACCATGTACGTCGGCGTACTTGAGGAATGGTTCCAGAGAACGGGTAAGACAAAAACATAATCCAAAAAATAAAATAAATTAAATCTTCTGCTTCAAGATCAATAGTGTCAATATAATTCAACAAAAGTTTCCATGTTTTCTAAAAGGATGTTAAAGACTGTCAAATTGTAAACCAATAAAAAAAAAAAAAATATATATATATATATATATATATATATATATATATATATATATATATATATATATATATATATATATATATATATATATATATATATATATATATATATATATTTATTTAATGTATGTTTAAATCAAAATTATTAGCCCTCCTTTGAATTTTCTTTTTTTAAATATTTCCCAAATGAGTTTAACAGAGCAAGGAAATTTTCACAGTATGTCCGATAATATTTTTTCTTCTAAAGAAAGTCTTATTTTATTTCGGCTAGAATAAAAGCTGTTTTAATTTTTTTCAAAACCATTTTAAGGTCAAAATTATTAGCCCCTATATTACACACACACACACACACACACATATATATATATATATATATATATATATATATATATATATATATATATATATATATATATATATATATATATATATATGTGTGTGTGTGTACGTATGTAATAATATGTAAATATTATATATATGTGTGTATATATATATATATATATATATATATATATATATATATATATATATATATATATATATATATATATATATATATATATATATATATATAATATATATATATATATATATATATATACATACATCTGCCATATGAAGGTGGAGATGTTTGTTTCCACTTAGTAAGAGTAAGCCTCCTAGCTGATAATGTGGTTTCAAAAGTATCAAATATTTTGGACCAAAACTCAATCTTGGACAAGACCAAAACATTTGCGTGTGATTTAGCATTTAGTTTTTTAAAATAAATAAAATCTTTAATTTTAGTCTTCACTAATCACACCATATTGTTGCCATTTTGATGATCAGTGTTTAATTTAATTGTTCATTATTGAATAAAAAATTTATTGTGTAACGATGTTATTAAAATGAGTGTTTGTAGAAGTGAACTACTTCTTAAAATGGTAGTAAGGTACAATACCTCTTTCTTATGATTTAGATATATATATAACTATAATTACAGAAAATAGAACTGAAATTAGAGACAAATTACATTTTCAAGGTCTTTTCAAAAGAACATTTCTTAACCTAAGCTTTCAAATTTGCATTTCTATGTAAAAAGCCAAACATACAAAATTTCACATGAGTGCTGCTGGAGCCACCATCAGTAAAAATCTGCTTCTGTTTCTCCTAACCTATTGTGTTTGTCATTGCAGCACATGTATTTTTCAGTCTATTGCTGTAAGTGGTACTGTATCTAGCGGGCAGCATAATCTATTGCTGCCTCATTTGGGAGGTCATGGTCAAAGGTCTCCAGACAGAGCATAAACAGAGCCAGCATGTGGTTGAGACAGCAGTCTTTGTCAATATGCTACACACTACCTCTTATTCCCAGGATGAATATTGGATTACCAAGCACTTCCGCACACTCGAGACACGGCTGCCTACTGTTTGCATAAAACCAGTTCATTAATTCATTTAAATGATTCATCTGTTCACTCTTAAATGCTCAGCGAACATAATCGTGCGGCACAGTTTGACAACAAATGCTGAAATAAACAAGGAGGTGGCGTGGAGGAGAAACACCAGAATATACGAATTCCAGCAAGAGGTGATATTTAAACCCCCCCCTCCCACACACATACACACACAGGATAGAGAAAGAATCAGCAAATCCTGTTTCAAATGATCAAAGCATTTAAGAAATGTTCCTTAAAATGTATTCCATCTTAACAAACAAAATAAAACTAAACCAAAAACTGTTTTGTGTTGCCCTTTTAAGAAAGGCAAACAGAATACAACCCATTTCGATGAACTGATGAGTCAGAAAATATACTAATAATGAAATTATACTGTATCTCATGTGTAATAATAAGCAGTAATTGGACTGAATCAGCTCTTTGTTGGGAATAAATGCAGTAAATCGCTCAAATATGACGTAAACTCAGTCAGCATTGTGTATACCCATTTCTAAATGCTCTGATGTTCATTCTTTAGTAGTGTTCTGGGAACATTCAAAGGCCCTGGTTATATATACTTGATTTATTTATTTACTTACTGTCAAAATCAACAGTCACCTAATCCTTATAGATTGCTGGTAAACACCCAGATCGATATAAAACTACAAATCCGGCATTATATAGACTACAGTTCCAGTCATGCACCGCTCACACGCACCTGTTCCGGATTCCGCTGATGTCACACACAGGATTGTCAAGGACTGATTACAAGGACTATTTATACAGTGCACACACACACACACACACACACACACACACATCATTGCTGAGTCTTGTTTAGCTACTATGAACTTAAGGATGCATTTTATTTGCCTTGCCTTGCCGTCTTTTGACCCTCGCTCTGTTTTGTTTGTTTATGTTGCTTGCTGATAATTCGCTACAGATCATTCACCTGTTTATTGACCACGACTCTGGATTGCCCGTATACATCTGTTTGTTCCTGTGTTGACCATTGCTTGACTGACCATTGTCATAAAAAATCCTGCATTTGGATCCGCGACTCCTTTGTCAGAATCCCTTCACATTACACTTACTTACAGTACATATAAATAAAAAAAGTGTTGTACGTTAGTAACCTTAACCTTAGTAACTCAGTGATCATTCCCAGATTCTTAATTCCTTTTTGTAATCTTGAGGACAAGGATTCATGTTTCACCAGGGAGCTGATGGAATAAGTTAGATAATCATTGTCTTGCCATGAATTAAAGGACTTTAAACGCACCATGTGGAGGCAACTAAACAGTTGAAGTCAGATAAACCACCTGTTTATTTTTTTTCACCAATTTCTGTTTAATGGAGAGAACATTTTCTAAACATACTAGTTTTATTAACTCATTTCTAATAACTGATTTATTTTATCTTTGCCATGATGACAGTAAATAATATTTTACTAAATATTTTTCAAGACCCTTGTATAAAACTTAGAGGGACATTTAAAGGCTTAATTAGGTTAATTAGGCAGATTAGGGTAATTAGGCAAGTCATTGTATAATGATGGTTTGTTCTGTAGATTATCAAAATATATATATATAGCTCAAAGGGGCTAAGAATTTTGACCTTAATTTTTTTTTATTAAAACTGCTATTATTTTAGCTGAATTAAAACAAATAAGACTTTCTCCAGAAGAAAAAATATTATCAGACATACTGTGAAAATTTCCTTGCTCTGTTAAATATCATTTGGGAAATATTTAAAATAGATTCAAAGGGGGGGCTAATAATTCGGACTCCAATTGTATGGCTATACTTACTATATGGCTGTCTGGAATATTTAATTCTGATTTCTCAGTCACGGCTTTCCAAGGTATGTTATTTCCTGATAGCATCTGTTGAAGCACAGGGCCATCCAGGTACTTCAAACCATCGTGACCATCAGTAAACACGCTTGCATCAATATACTGTATGCAGTATGCTTGTCTGTAGCTGTGTCCCAAATGACACACTATGCACCTATGCACTTATACACTCAACAGCATAGTATATGAATGTAGTGTCATCCAAAAAATGGAACTCTTAACGTTTTTTTACTAACTGGAAATTCATACCGTTTCCCAGAAGACATTTGACGGTTGCCAAATTAGTAAAATAAATGACCAAACTATCAAATAATATCTGCCATAAAAGTATAACTGCATTTACCATCAGGAGGCAGCATAGTCACTCTCTTAGGATAATTTTGCTTTCATAATATAAAAAGTATTCAAACATAAGTGCCCAATAGCACTGACGTTTTAACGGTTGAATAAGTGCGTCATTCTGTATTTAATGTGCATTTATTCTTTTTATAACAAAAATAATATTTCAGTGTGAATGTACTATAGTTGCACTATTTATACTACAAAATGGCATAGAATAGTGCATAAGTATGCGATTTGGGACACAGCTTGTCATCCTGCTGTCTTTGATCATTTGTCGCCATCTCGTGACTTAATAATACATAGGTTAGTGTATGCTCCATTCAGCCGTTTTTTTTCCGTTTGTTTGTTTCTGTCAGCTTTGCCTTTAATTGAGGAATTAATAACCTATTACGGCTCAAAACAATGTTTTGTCTAATTTATATTTTTCATTTTGTGGCAAACAAATTGTAGTAAGTGGGATAAAGTACATCCAGGTGGTTGATTTTACAGCATAAAGACCTTTAGTCTACAGCCGACAAGCATGTTGGCTTTTATTCTGCGATAACAACCACATAGATGTACAGTACTTTGTCCTTTACTTATAGCCACTTCTCCAAGCACCACTACACCACTGATATACATGTACTCTCCGTACGTGGAAGTCACACAAGTCAAATTTTGTGAAGTAGCTTCAAATTTTTGTTTTCAAGCTGAAAGAATGGATTTGCTCCGAAAAACGCAACAATAACACAATTTTCCTAGTCATGTTTTCAGAAATGTTTCATCTGTCAACATCTCCAAAAAAGGTCTATTAATTAGCATATTTAAATAGACCCCTTTAACTATTTAAGATGGATTTTTCCTGTGCTTTTGGAGTTATTGCAAAGTTTGGTATGATGACTAACACTGCATCCTCTCTAGAGCCGCTTAGAAGTTTGCGAGCACTTTGTGATCCGGCTGTTGGAAATTTAGCTATTTTTCTCACTTCTGTCAGCTTTGCCCACCTTTGTGCTGTCAGCGGGTTGTGCATGCATGTGTGTGTGTGTGACTGTGTGTGACTGTGTGTGTGTTTACTCGCTTGCTCGGGGCAGAGTAATCTCTGAAAAGGAAAAGAGAGAGAGAGAGCGAGGGAGGGAGAGAGAGACACTGGCTGTAAGTCACAGAGGAAAACACAAGGCTCAGATTGTTTATCAGTCATTTCTCTTCACCTCTTATGACAAGCAGCTCCTCCCTGTCACTCAAACACAACCTGCTGGGAAGAAGACGCTTCGGCTTGAATACAGCTAACCTGCTGCTTATACTCTCAAATCAGCTTCGGTTTTAGTTTTTCCCATAGGCCTGGCTTATATATACTTTAGTGTGTTTGACAATGGATACCTCACTTTTTCGAGTTTCATAATACACATTGAATAGTTGTATCAGTTGTTTACTTATGACAGCAGCCTTTTTTTACATGAACTGCTGCATCAGTTCTGTGCTATAATTGACATTGAGTTGATTTTTTTTTTTGGTATATTTTAGGGCATTGCAACTGCATATAGGCAGCAAAAACACTTGCTGCCTTCTTTATCCTGTCATCTTTTGGTGTCTGTACACTTTTGCATATGATGTTTAGATATATAAATGCCTAATATTAATGTATTAATCAAATATATACCAAAGTATATACTTTTATGAAAGATTTTGTTTTCGTATACTTTTATGAAATGTAGGAATTTCTTTGATTATAATATACATTTATAATTATGTATATACATTTCATTTGACTTTCCTATTATAGTTTTGGTGAATTTATAAAGTTAAAGTATGAATAATAGTATTTATTTTTAAAACACACATACACACACACACTTGAGAGCTTTATTATATAATTCATTTCAATATTAGTTATTATTTTAGATATAATATTACTATCATACATATGATAATATATTTAAGATATAATACTACAAATTTTTTTCTATACATTTTCGTTCTCTTTTAATTATAATTTTTTTTTCAGTAGTTAATTATAAGTATTGGTATTACTAACATTAATTACTAATATTATAAAGTATATTACTGCCTTAATACATGTAGTAGAACTAAGAATAATATATTAGTACCAAGTGTGCCACACACCTGCTTTTGAGTGACACTCTCAGCCGTTAGATCACCCACTTGGGGCTGGCTGCGGATCAAGTCATAAACTCCGCCTCCTCCATGGCAATGAATTAGATTTGAGCCCAAATAAAACATTACAAAAAAAATAATTACACTTGCATCAATATGTCCTGAAAGATGGTTTTGGTCATTAGAGGCTAAGGCTGG
Source organism: Danio aesculapii (assembly GCF_903798145.1). Classification (NCBI taxonomy): domain Eukaryota; kingdom Metazoa; phylum Chordata; class Actinopteri; order Cypriniformes; family Danionidae; genus Danio; species Danio aesculapii. The sequence goes on from NC_079458.1 coordinate 19,297,726, forward strand.
ATAAGTTGGCGGTTCATTCCGCTGTGGCGACCCCGGATTAATAAGGGGACTAAGCCGAAAATAAAATAAATGAATGAAAGAAAATGGGGCGTGTCATCGTGATTGACAGTTGTGATTGACAGCTTCGCTAAGCAGCCCGCCGAGCTTCGAGAGGAGATTGAAGTACCAATGTTTGATTTCTGTGTTATTTTACCATGATAAAATGAGTTGTGCAGCAGTAAACTACACTTTTTGACCTACAAAATCTGATGAAGTTACTGTTTATTCAGTAAAGTGTGGGCTTTATCAGGCTTTATTATTAGTTTGCTGATACATGCCTAACGTTAGCCATGACAAGGAAAATACAGGTGATCGTTCTAACTACTTATTTAAAATGAGCTCAAACAACAGTTCTTATGTTTTTTTTTTGGGGGGAGGGGGGGGGGGAGGGGCAACTTAACTGTTTTATGTTCAATTAACTTTATTTTGTAAAAAAAACATTAAATTGTAAAAAAAACATTTAGTTAGCTTAATTTGCGTTGGCACAACATGAAGGGATTCAGCAATTTTACAGTGTGTGTTGTGCTGTGTTAAACTTATCCATTCATTTTCTTTTCGGCTTAGTCCCTTTATTAATCAGGGGTTGCTACAGTGGAATGAACTGCCAACTTACCCAGCATATGTTTTACGCAGAGGATGCCCTTCCAGCCACAACCCAACACTGGAAAACACCCATACACTCTTGCGTTCACACACATACACTACGGCCAATTTAGCTTATTCAGTTCACCTATACCACAAGTCTTTGGACTTTGGACCCAGCCAGGGCTCGAACCAGTGAAATTCTTGCAATTGTGCTACCCACTGCACCACCATGATGCCCCCGTTGTGTTAAACTTTTATTTGAAATTACCAGTGTAGTAACAAAAATCTGATTTAATACTAAATGCAAGCTATGTCATTATAAAGCTGCTACGAGACACTATGAATCACAGATCTCCATCTCAGGTGACAGACTTTGTCAGTCCTACTAGTGAGACGCATGGTTTAAAGTCTTGTGTTGTTTTTCCAACACCCTGAATCTGATATTAATGTTCATTTCTGGAATCTGTCTGCATTTGATACCACACCTGGTCACTCACAATGCCTGCTATGAGGCATCATTAAAGCGGAAGCGTAATGAGGCATGAAATCAACACGAAGCATCAGCAGGAGACTGTGCCTCACTATAGGCACTGCGGGTAATAAGGTGTCAGGAGTGGTTTTCTCCTGGTTTAATCATCTAGACCTTGAAAACTCCCTCATTCAGTGAAAGCGGCTGAACTCTGTGAGGACTGTGAGTGACACGGCTTGCCTGTGGCTGCTGAACTCTGGGAGACTCCAGTCCGACAGCCTGGATGAATAATGCCACCATTGAAGGCTGGTTTGGGGAGTATAAAACTGCTATGCGCTTGTTAGGTTGTGATGTATGGAACACTGTTTTTTGGTACAAGAGTCTACTCATTTGAATGGAGAAAACGTGATCTCAGTAGATCTAAGTTTTTGAGCACTTTTTTGTTATATTACACATTAAAGTAAGACCCATTCCCAATACCCCTATGCCTTCCTTTAGCCCTTCCCCTTGGCCCTTGAAACAGAGTGTGAAGGGGAAGGGCTTCAAATGTATGCCTAAGAAATTGGACACCACTACAACACCCGCACATATTTTGACTTGAACTTATAAGATCAACAATGAAGATTTCTGGTTAATCCAGTTGAATTATTTTTTGGTATTTATCTTCAGGAAATCACCAAAATCAACAAAATCATGTTATCATCACAAAAAAATGTGGCGATTAACTCGTAACACCGTCGCCATATTCATCCATGTGTACACAAAAAAACAACATTAACATTATACCAGACACTGTAAAAAGGTCATTCCAAGCCACTAGATTTTTCTAACAGGGTATTCAAGTATCATCGAGTGACAGACGTGCCATATGACGTTTGGCCATATGAGAAATGGTCATGCCTAACTGAGCCTGGTTTCTCTTGAGGTTTTTTTCCTTCATTTTCACCAATTGGTGAAGTTTTTTCCTTGTCGCTGTCTCCACTGGCTTGCATAGTTCGGGACTTGTAGAGCTGCGCATCAATGAATTACTCTTCAGTGTTGGACTCTCAGCAGTGAATATTAAAACACACTGAACAGAACTGAACATTCGAGATCCAGACAGAACTGTAGTATATATATATGTATATATATATATATATATATATATATATATATATATATATATATATATATATATATATATATATATATATCTGTTTGGCTGATAGCTGTGTGATATTCTGCAATATCAGCACTTGTACACCCCTTCACCCTTACATTACTTCGCCCACATAGAGTGACAGCAGATCAATAAACTCACTACAGTTTGACAAATATGGCAGCTTTTGACAATATAATGTTCTTTGGTTTTGTTTTTTCAGTGAGAATGTAGTTGTTTAGATTGCAACTTAGCAGTTTAATTATAAGGGTAGTGCTTTATTTGAAATATTTATAATTTCGTAGATTTAGCGTGTTGACAGAGCAGAGCAAAGAAGGTTGACATTCCTCCACAATATGGTGACAGACTACATAATACGTCCTTAGGGAAGGTAAAACTCAGTGAAAATTTTCAAATCACAGCTGATTAAATCATCATAAAGCTAGTTAGTTAATTATTGTGAAATCCCGATTGCATTAGAGAAATACTAGAAAATCTCTGTGGACTGATGGCATTTCATGCCGTTCAGCCTTATAATCTTAAAATGTGAGCAAAATCACTTGTTTTGTCATCACTTTAGACATGATTCTAGAGAATAATTCAAATACTAACTCCAAAGTAGCAACGGTTTCTGCTTTTCTGACTTTAGCTGCAGATGTGAGTGAAGGGTGGAGCAAAGTAGTTCCTCATACAAAAGGATTTTTGAGACACTCTTTAATTTTTTTTTTAATACACACGATTTTGGCATCGAACTATTGTATAAAAGCAGTATCACACTCGTAGCAGTGCGATATGGCTGTATGTCATTGCTGGTGGGACACTAAGGCACTCAATCTGTGGCCTCCAACCAGCGCACACCTCCCACTAGTGCTGATATACAGCCATATCGCACTGCTACGAGTGTATACAACACTTTTGTAATGAAAGCTACAGTGAACTAACTATTGTGAACTGATAAACTATACTGAATACTCCAGTAAACTACACAATACAGAAACTACATTATTTGGTAATATATTTATATACATTTATTTATATTACTATATTTGTATTATATATATTATAATTGTATATATATATATATTACATTGTATTGTATATATTTGTGTTCTTTGTTGTATATAGTATTTTTTCATATAAACAGTACGATCACAATTTTTAGTCTTATTACAGAATGTTAGTAGCATTTGTTGCTGGCTTTTGTTTTTAAATAAAAAAAGGTTATTTAAAAATAATTTTTGTATTTCCTCCATAGGAAAAATAAATAGACTAGCTGTTAAATAAATTGTAGTGCATCAAAAATAGTATCAAACTCTAAGCCATCTGTCAACCAAAGGCCAAAGCCTGAGCTTCCAGTGTTGACAAGCCAAAAGAGACTGTCATCTTTCACAGACAGATTTGAAACTTTCTACTGGAGTTTGCAATGCAATATATGCCTCATAATGACTAAGGATTTTAAAAGCTCTGATAAAGATTGTCCATCTTGCATTACGTATACATTAGTATTGGCATAAGGTGTTGGGAATCGGCTTAATTATCCAAAGCTGTTTAATTAACCTTAGATAACAACAGTCTGACCCAGAGCAGATTTCATGCTGAAGTAAAGGCCATTACGTGAGCCACTCACAGATCCCCTATGGCTGATTTTCTTGTGAAAGCCGAGATCCAAATGCAGAATATGACAGCTACTAGTTTTTTTTATCGCCTTTAGGAGATAGTTTTTATTCCCTTTTGAATTAATTATTTTGCATTGAGTACTAGATCAAAAGTTTAATAGCAAATATGTGTCGCATGGGACCATGTATTGGAATTTAATACGCTGGAGATTCCTCTGAGATGGTTGAAATGCATCCAGCTGACATCTTCATCTTAAACAAACCCTCATGGTCATGAGTGACCTTCAGAAAAAAATGCAGCTATGCTTCACTGTGATTGCTAAGAAATACATTTCACAAGAATCTTTTAAGCTTTTGAATTACATTTTTTAGTGGATACTTTCATAGGTCTGATGTATACTGTAATTGACATTACCAGTGTTCTCTGTTTAGAATAGTCATTGAAATGTCAAGTTTTCATAGTAGATAATTATTAACTGAAATATTTTACTTATAATTTGCTTGTAGTTTTCAGTTATAAAAATGGGTGATATTTGGAGGTGGAGTTGTGTTTTGTTGTTAAATACTATACAGAACGATTTTGTAATGTGCAATACTGTACATTTCAAAATAAATGGAAATGGGGGAAAATCTGAATTTCAAGTATATAAATCAAACTTTTTGCAAATATGACTTTTTTTTGGAGACTACTTATAATTATGAGAAAGTCAGAACTGACAGAGATAAAATATAAACAGTTAAGATAGTTTAAAATGAGAATTCTGAAAGTTTGGGAAATGTCCAACATACGCTCATTCTGAAAACGTAGCCCTATATAAGTTTCTGGAGATCGTGAGTTATGTAGCCAGAAGTACGTATGGCTGCATTTAGTTTTTAAAACAAATGCTACGGGGCGGTATGACGCTATTCCTTTTCACGCTTACCAGCTGAATGCTTATCTCTGTATGGATGGCTTTCCTGCTGTTACCAGTTTGTCCAGTGGCTCGCCATGTACGTTGGCAGACTTGAGATACAGAGAGGAGTTGACCACGACGATGCGGTTCCAGTCCGGTGAAGAACGGTTGCAGAAAGCAGGTAAGACAAAAAAAGAAGGCATAAGGTAAAATAAACAAGTAAATAATGGGGGTATGTGGTAAAATCTGAAAATTTGGTAAAAATCAGGCGAGGGCTTTTCTTTTTCTGGATTGCTTTTTAAAACTGTTGGTTGGGTTTAGGGAAGTGGGTGGGCGGGCCAATTTGTGCTTTTGAAAATACTATTGGTTGGGTTTAGGGAAGGAGAAGGGTGGGTCTGTCTGTCAGTTGACAGCGGCCTCTGGTGGATATACGTGAGAGGAGCAGGTGCGAATAGTACTTGCAAGTTGCGAGAGAAATCTCTAAAAGCATACACAGCGGCCTCTGGTGGATTTGCGAAAACAAAAACTGCAAGAAAACATAGCTCCTGGAATGTATTTGGTGCTTTCCAAAAATTTTATTAGAGGTACGTTTTCAGAATGAGCCTGAGTTGGAAATTTCGGGGGAATTTTGATTTATATATGTATCGCAATTTGACGTTCTGCGACTTGACTTGTTCTTGTTGTTGTAAGTTACCATCGTACAATTTTGACTTTTTATTGAATTTCCACCTTTTATATTTCTGATTTAATATCATGAAGTTCTCACTTTCTTCGCAGAATTCAGAGAAAGTCAGAATTGTAGGATATAAATTCTAAATTGTTGGGTGCAAAATCCAATTCTCATTTAAAATAAACATAAGCAATTTGAACAGTGAACATGAATTGTGGATAATGTTTGTAATTCTGAGGAAGTAGGAATTGTGATTATATGAATTAGAAACTGTGAAATAATTACAGTTAAAATAAAAAAAAACATTTGAGATAAACAGCAATTGCAAGAAATAAGTCAGTTTATGTCACAATTCTCACTGAAAAGAAAATGATTCAAAGATGATACCTTGGATTTACTACATTGTTTTTTAGGTAAGTAGTTGTAAATTTATTTGGGCTGATTTTAAACAAACATTAAACATTAAGTTAAACATTACTACCTTTTATTTGTTTGTTTAAATTCAACCTATATAAATTGTTTGTAACAATTTTGCAGAAATAATTTTTTTCAGTGTATATATCTGATACAAGTCACGATGCTAAGAAAAAAGTTAGATGCAACTCAGAATTGATTGTATTGTTGTTGATGTTATGATGTGAGATGTAAAGGTAAATAACCCACAATAGAATTACCTCTTTTGCCTTTAAAACTTAGATTTTTGAGAGTCTATTGAATGGTAAAATAGTTCAAATGAGGCTGGCAGTTTCAAAATCAACATTTACTTTTTGCAATTTGTATGAAAGAAAGTGTCTTTAATCCAGCAATTCAATAACCATTATATGTGTTCTGCTGAACTCTGGACTCTGCAGATGTATGACTTCATTATGCTCACTAGCTCTAATTCACTCTGTCATATTGGAGCTTTTTTCCTCTCCCTCACTGAAATGAATACCGTCATCCAACTGAGCTGATGCAAATGGCAGAATAAAATTAAGCTGTGAATTCAGCACACATGTCCAGGTTACTTGGAGCTGAAACACAGCTCTCTTTAAGCAAAGGCTCACTCATAAATCATAATTTTCTCGCCATAAAGACGGATTTCTTTTTTATGAAATACAAAAAAGGAGATGTTTAGGTTGCTATATTTGCCATGGTGAAATAAATGGTTAAAATTTATTTTAATTTAAATAAAAATAAATAAATTTGGATGTCAATGGGAGCTGTAAAAAAATAAAATAAAATAAAATAAAATAAAATAAAATAAAATAAAATAAAATAAAATAAAATAAAATAAAATAAAATAAAATAAAATAAAATATTTAATTTAATTTAATTTAATTTAATTTAATTTAATTTAATTTAATTTAATTTAATTTAATTTAATTTAATTTAATTTTACTTTATTCACAGCTCCCATCCACATCCAAATTTTAAAAGTAAATTAAATAAGATTGAATTAAATTTAAAGATAAATTAAAAAATATATAATTTTGTCAGCAAAGTTATATTGAATTTTTTTTCTACTTAATTTAACATTTAATTAAGTGTCATTTCTTTGTAATTATTTGAGAAGTGTAACCAATACCAATGCTATGTTATAGAGTAACTGCAACTGGTGTTTTATTGCTAATTTAGCATTTAAGTAGATTTGTTGGGCAATTTATATTGTTTTTTTAACATCAAAATATTTGAATAGAAATATTTTTATATTATTATTATTATTTTGTTTCAATTGCTATTCATAGCTGAAATACAATAGTTTAACAATATTAAAACAGTATTTAAAATAACTGAAGAGTATACTCATACAACCCATATATAATTGTATAAGCAACATAATACTAGGCTATAAACAATGCATTAATAATTATAATTAACTAAACCTAAAACACTAAAAATGTAAATAAAAGTTTACTTTAACTGTAATAACCCTGAAATTAACTTATTTTAAGCTCATTATTAATTTTTCTAATGCACAACACTCTAATTGGCTATATGAATCTAACGCTGGCAATTAAGAGATTTTTTTTCATTACATTTAATTAGTTTCTCATCATTGGCACAAAACCTGGCACAGCTCACGTTATGCAGTTAAGCAGCCACTTTACAAGCTTAACCTGAAGGTAATAAAGTCTGTAGGTGGATAGAGACGATCATATTCCCATATTCTACAGAAACCAGTCTAACAAGCTCACCCACGCAAAACTGTACGTGTCAAGACACGCCATTTTAAGAACAATGTCAGGGAAATTAATTAGCAAGGAGAATGCAGGAACAGTTATTAAGATTCAAGTGCGGAGCGTCTCACTTTGCTTTGCTAATAAGTGTGAGGCGTTGAGGGGAATTATGTTGATAGAGTGTATTAAAGAACGTTTAAAGAATTCTTGGCCTTTTTTTCAGCGCTGAAGAACGCAAGGTCGAGAGGTTTCATTTTTCCTGTTTGCCTCCCCGTTTCAGAGAGAAACAAAACAAAACATACAATTTGATGGCCAGAGATGAAATAAATGACGAACAAAATGAATTATCTGTAGGAATCTGTAGTGTAAACCAGTTGCCATTCACAGAAAGTTAGAATTGTGAGATGCAAAGAAAAGAATCTGAATTGTGAAATAAAGAGGGAGTTCATTCGTTCATTTTCCTTTGGCTTAGTCCCGTTATTCATCAGGGGTCACCACAGTGGAATGAACCGACAACTATTCCAGCATATGTTTTACACAGCGGATGCCCTTCCAGCTGCAGTCCAGTACTGGGAAACAATTGGGCCAATGTAGTTTATTCAATTCACCTATAGTGCATGTCTTTGGACTGTAGGAGAAACCGGAGCACCCGGAAAAAACTAAAACTAATGATTGTGGAAAAAACTATTTATTTGCTACACTGTAAAAATTATATGAACAATTAGTCATGACAGCACATGTTGTTAGTTCATTGTAACTTATTAAACTAAGTTAATCATATAAGTTATGCAAGCAGCTGGAAAAGTTGGCGGTTCATTCTGCTGTGGCGACCCCAGATTAATAAAGGGACTAAGCCCAGAAGAAAATAATCTCAATTGTTAAAAAAATGCATTGTAAATTGTTGGAAAACAACACAATTTCATAGGAATTGTAGAATTGTCTATATTTGTCAGATTTCAGAGAATGTTAGAATCGCAAGAACACACACTTAATTATTAATGTCTAAATTGTGGGTTAAAAATTTGAATTGTGGAAAAAAGAAGATATTTTAGTTTGCAATTCTAAATGCATATATCTCACAGTTCTCTCTTTTTTCTTAGTATTTCAAATGTAGTTTTGTGAAATAATCAAAAAGTGTTTGATAATTGTAAGAAAGGAGTCTCTATTCTGAATTCACAGTTTTCACAATTTCGAGATACAAAGTCTCAGTCACAAAAAATAATTGTGTCTGAGTTGTGAAATTTAAACTCAAAATAGCTTTTATTTAGTACTTTACCTCACAAGTTTCAGTGAAAAAAGCAAAACCCTTCTTGTAAAATGAAATAAATGCAGACTGTGATGAATTCAGATGGACAGACTTTCCAAAATGAGGAAATCTCATCCTCCTGTGCTCACGCTGGCATTCATTCATCTTCCACTGCATCGTATTTATCATCGCCATTTTTTCCCAGAAAGCTCTGATGTTTGCTGTAAGAAGTAGCCAGGCTTCACTAATGGGTCTGTTGCTGTAATCATTTACTTTACAAATGCACCAATCATTAAGCTGGGTCCCAATTCATTACCATTCATGCATGCAAACAAACAAGTAGATTTATTCCACTTTTAAGCTTAATTTGACCATCTGTTTCCCTTTTTGTATTTGTTGTTTTTTTGGTTAACATTTTAATCTAGATTACGCTTTAGGGAGTGTTTTTAATTGTCATCATACATCTTTGAATTTGCTATATTGCAAAGTTCAAAATGTGTGGTAATGCATACAAGTGAATGGACAGATGCAGCACACAGCAGTACAGCATACAGGTTACAAATGCGTGGGAATAAATGTTGCCTGAAATCCATTGTTCCTGCTCTAATTAAACATTAAATAGTGCAGATGTGAAATGGATGTATATTTATATTCAGATGGATTTCAGTTTAATGAAGGGTTTGGATAATGTAGATAATAATATAATATAATATAATATAATATAATATAATATAATATAATATAATATAATATAATATAATATAATATAATATAATATAATATAATATAAAATAAAATAATATAATATAATATAATATAAAATAATATAATATAATATAATATAATATAATATAATATAAAATAATATAATATAATATAATATAAAATAATATAATATAATATAATATAATATAATATAATATAATATAATATAATATAAAATAAATAATATAATATAATATAAAATAATATAATATAATATAATATAATATAATATAATATAATATAATATAATATAATATATAAAATAATATAATATAATATAATATAAAATAATATAATATAATATAATATAATATAATATAATATAATATAAAATAATATAATATAATATAATATAATATAAAATAATATAATATAATATAAAATAATATAATATAATATAATATAATATAATATAATATAATATAATATAAAATAAAATAATATAATATAATATAATATAATATAGAATAATATAATGTAATATAATGTAATATAATATAATATAAAATAATATAATATAATATAATATAATATAATATAGAATAATATAATGTAATATAATGTAATATAATATAATATAATATAATATAATATAATATAATATAATATAATATAATATAAAATAATATAAAATAATATAATATAATATAATATAAAATAAACTAATATAATATAATATAATATAATATAATATAATATAATATAATATAATATAATATAATATAATATAATATAATATAATATAATATAATATAATATAATATAGTAAATATGGTTCAGTAGGAATTTCTGTGTGGAGTTTGCATGTTTTCCCCACGTTCACCCGGGTGCTCCGGTTTCCCCCACAGTCTAAAGACATGTAGTGTATGTGAATTGGGTTAGGTAAATAGGCTGTATTGTATGTATGTGAATGAGTGTGCATGGATTTTTCTCAGTACTGGGTTGCAGCTGGAAGGGCATCTGCTGTGTAAAACAAATGGTGGATAAGTTGGCTCATTCTGCTGTGGCGACCCCTGATAAATAAAAGAGACTAGGCCGAAGAAAAAAGAATGAATAATATAATATAATATAATATAATATAATATAATATAATATAATATAATATAATATGATATGATATGATATGATATGATATGATATAATATATATTTTTATTTATATTATATTATTTTTATATTATATTTAAATTGAATATAAATATTATACCTATTTATATTCTTCATCAAAAAAGAGTTCTAGATTATAGTTTTATGGTTTATGGCAAATGTCCCCGCAAATATAGCAATACCATTAAATTTTGATTAATAAAAATGAGGAAAATGGCTAATAAATTACATGTCACAAGTATTTTGAAAATGAAAAAAAAAATTCAGATTGTTTCCTGTGAGGGTTGGGTTTAGGAGTAGAGGGATTAAATATACAGTATGTACAGTATAAATATCATAATCAATATCAAGTCTATAGGAAGTCCCCATAAAGATAGCTGTACAAGTGTGTGCGTGCAAGTGTACGCACATCTGGTGTGTGAGTTTGTGTCAATTTTTTTTTTTTTGTAGTTTTACGGTTGTACTGTTAACCCTGTTTGATGTGTACAGTATGCTTAAAAATATTTTATGATCAATAAGCCATGACAACACTGTTAACAATTTCCTGTAGAATCAACAGTAACAAACTGGCAGCAGTTTGCCAGTAACTTACAGTAAATCAATTACAGAAAAAATACTGTTTTTACATTTACAGCACCATTTACCTTGCCGTTTATGTATTTACAGAATTTTATTTATATCTTTACTGTAAATATACAGTATTTTTCACAAAGCAACTTTAAAATACAGTAACATACAGAGTAACTGTCCTACAGTAAAATACAGCTCATATTACAGTTAAATACTGTATAATTGACGAAATCATTAACAGTGAACATATGTTTTATGTTAATAATGACTTATAAAGTAAAGTACTGTAAGTTAATCATATTTCTAACTGATTTTTTAAGATATACAAGCTGTTTTAAGTCAGTTAAGTTACCATAACTCATAAAGTTAATATAAATAATGTTGCATATAGCAGATTATGGCTGACATACCATACACAAACAAAAGTATAAAACCAGAAATGTTTACCAATTCAAAGTTGCAGATCAGTTGACAGTTATGGAGTATAATTTCACTCAGACACAATCTTATTATGATTTGACTATTCAATATGTCAGACATCTTATGTTTTTGCAATGCAGTGCACTTTTCCAGATCCAGCCTCAAACATAAACATGACATTAAAGATTCATACAGATCAACATAAATTGCACAGCAGTGCATTATAGTTAAATATGCTTATGGTGGAAGCAAGCCGAGCAGACAAAATGACTTTGCAAATCTCATTGCTGCACACTATGAGGGAAGATGCACTGTAGAACTGTGGATGACTTTTATATGCTGCTGTTTTTTTAGTATTGTAGGCATTCAGCTTTTTTACTTAATAGACCATTTAACAGATGATATAATCTAATTTGCTGCCTGCCACCAACCAGTCAACAATTATTAACGCTCAATTCAACAATTTACAGTCAAAATAGAGAATAAGCTGGGCTGATGTTACAGACACACGTTTGAATGGTGTGGAAAATAAAGTCTGAATATCTGCTTTCAGATAGAGAGATGTTTACAGCCATACACTGTATGTAAGTGTGTGTGTGATGTTGTCCTATGATTTCTTATACAGAAAAAGAGGATAAAATCACCTCATGTTCCAGTCATGTTTATGTCAATGTCAAACTAAAATTCCATTTACGATTTTTTTTACAACTTAAGTCTTACTACTACTACTACTACTGCTACTACTACTACTACTACTACTACTACTACTACTACTACTGCTGCTACTACTACTACTACTACTACTACTACTACTACTACTACTGCTACTACTACTACTACTACTACTGCTACTACTACTACTACTACTACTACTACTACTGCTACTACTGCTACTACTACTACTACTACTACTGCTACTGCTACTACTACTGCTACTACTACTACTACTACTACTACTACTACTGCTACTACTACTACTACTACTACTGCTACTACTACTACTACTGCTACTACTACTACTACTACTACTACTACTACTACTACTACTGCTACTACTACTACTACTGCTACTACTACTACTACTACTACTACTACTACTACTGCTACTACTACTACTACTACTACTAATAATAATAATAGTAATAATAATGATGATGATTTCTTATTGTTGTTGTTAGTATTAAAAATATTATTGGTATTAAATAAAGAAAAAAATTGTTTAATTTTAATTTTAATCATTTTAAATAGTTGTCAAAACTTGAAGAAGATTAAATTAATTTGATTAAAAAAGTTTGAAGCCTTACTTTGATTACCAGAACAATAAAAACACAAAATTTTGGGAAAAAAAAATCTAAACATTTTATGGAAGGAAGGAAGAAAGGAAGCAAAGACTGAAGGAAGGAAGGAAGGAAGGAAGGAAGGAAGGAAGGATTGCTTATAAACAAAGATAAACATTTTGAGTCCTTAGATTTAAAATTTCTTACATTTATCATTAAATGGAATTCATAAAAAATGTAAATGGATAACCATTTTCTAATAACTAATTTATTTGATCTTTTGCATGATGACAGTACATAAAATTTGACTAGATATTTTTAGGATACTAGTATTCATCTAAAAATGCAATTTAAAGTTTTAACTAGGTTAATTAGGCAAGTTAAGATAATTAGGCAAATCATTGTATAACGGTGGTTTGTTCTGTAGACAATCAAAAATAAATATTGCATAAGGAGGTTAAAAATAATGACCTGTTTTTTTGTTTGTTTTTTAATTATTACAACTGCTTTTATTCTAGCCAAAATAAATCAAATAAGACTTTCTCTAGAAGAAAATATATTATAGGAAATACTGTGAAAATTCCTTGCTCTGTTAAACATCTTTTGGGAAATATTTCATTCATTCATTTTCTTTTCGGCTTAGTCCCTTTATTAATCTGGGGTTGCCACAGCGGAATGAACCGCCAACCTATCCAGCATATGTTTTACGCAGTGGATGTCCTTCCAGCTGTTACCCATAACTGGGAAACACCCATACACTCTCACTCACACACATACACTACAGACAATTTAGCTCATCCAATTTACCTATACCACATGTCTTTGGACACATGTCTTCGGAAACCGGGGCACCTGTAGGAAACCCATGCAAACACGGGGAGAACACGCAAACTCCACACAGAAGCGCCAACTGACCTAGCTGGGGCTCGAACCAGCAACATTTCTTGCTGTGATGCGATCGTGCTACCCACTGCGCCACTGCGCGGGAAATATTTGAAAAAGGAAAAAAAAAATTCACAGGAGGGCTAATAATTTTAACTTTATACTGAATATCATTCACTATCCTTCATCTATATTCTTGATTTATCAGGGGTTGCAGCATTAACCGTCAAATACTGGCATATATTTTATGCAACGGATGCTCTTCCAGCCACAACCCAGCATTGAGAGTACATTAATTTATGAAGCCTCAGTGGTGGGAAACAAACTCTCCCATTCACACACATACACTTCGGTAAGTCTTTGGAATTTGGATATATTTAGTCATAAGCATAGTTTTTTTTATTTTTACTTGAGACAATGGAAACAGGGAAACAGGGAAAAACTGAATAAACTAATTTCATAGTGTTTATCGTGCACAGCGATCCAAAAACTTAAAGTTAAACTTTTATGAAACATGTTTCTTAACATTACAATGGATGGATGGATGGATGGATGGATGGATGGATGGATGGATGGATGGATGGATGGATAGATGGATAGATAGATAGATAGATAGATAGATAGATAGATAGATAGATAGATAGATAGATAGATAGATAGATAGATAGATAGATAGATAGATAGATAGATAGATTTTTTTTTTCATTCTTTGGTTATACAGATAATATGGACATGCTATAAACAAGCAGCCATATAGAGAGAAAGCATTATATGACCTTATATGCTTTGACTATTAAGCATAATCATGCATAAACACATTAAATATATCCTGACAGACCAGAAATGACAGTGCCTTTGAGTCTGTGAGTCATTGGATTATTGCCACATATTTTATGATCAGTAAAGTTGAAAAGGTGAATAACTCTGCTCATCAGTACATGCTCATTAACATTCATTGAGCTCTAAGGCTAAAGAAAAGTCTGATGCATTGATGATGGAATTAGCATAAGCTGTCACATATTGTATGTTTAGTGTCTGAACACTTTATTCTCAGTTATTTGTGAAGCCTGTAAGGCCAAAGCATGTACGAAGACACATAATTGGTCTCCAATGTCTTTGTGGAAAAAGAGTATTTAAGCCTGCAGGAAAATATTGAGATGTCTGCACCTATCAATCAGTGAGTGTTTTGAATTCATCTTTTAGTTTAGGTCCCATTTTCTACTTACTTAATTTTATTTTTCCAGTTTTATCAATACATTTTGTTAAATTTAAAATTCAGAATTTAGTATGGAATTCTGAGTGTGCTTTCACAGGTTGAGTGGACTTGACAAACCACCTGTAGAAAACACACTCTTTCATTTCTCATTTTAACTCACACTTGCACCAGTTTTGCACATTTGAACCACACACATTCTTACAATTTTTAAGTCAGAATTATTAGCTGAATTATTAACCTTCTGTATATGTGTTTCCCCAATTTCTGTTTACGGAGAGAAGATTTGTCAACACATTTCTAAACATAGTAGTTTTAGTTTAGTAAATCAGTTTCTGATTTTTTTTATGATCACAGCACATAATATTGACTAGATAATATTAGACAAGATTTGACTAAGATACAAGTATTCAGCTTAAAGTAGGTTAATTAGGTTAATCAGCAAGTTAGGGTTTACAGATTAGACAAATATTCAGTTCTGTTATCGATCCAAAACAAATATTGCTTAAGAGGGCTAATACTATTGACCTTAAAATGGTTTTTAAAAAAATCAAAACTGCTTTTTTTTCTAGCTGAGATGAAACAAATTAAAAATATATATTATAGGAAATACTGTGAAAAATTTCTTGATCTGTTTATATAATTTGGGGAAAAAAATTTAAATTAAAATCAAAGGAGGGTGAATAATTCTGACTTCAACTGTTTGTGTGTGTCTATATATATTTAAAGCATTTAAAATGTGCTTCAAAGAGGTGAGTGGGCTTGACAAACCACCTGTAAAAATAGTCTTCTCTCTATATGCACCAGACATTTTAATTAAACTCCTTAGCATTTAATTCTCTGAGCACTAAAAGTTCCTTTGTATAATTAACAATTCTTGTGTGTGATGCCTCTTTTTGTTAAATCACTTTGGACAAAAGCATGACTAAATGTAAATTAAAGGGAAAGTTCACCGAAAATTCCTCAATGTCAATGTAGGAAATGTAGGAAAACCATAGCCATTAGCTGTTTCTCAGTTTCATGATTGCAAAGAACGGAATTGCATTGTGGTGTTGTAGTCTTGCCAAGTTACCTGGAAATCGGTAGACACAGGAACAAAGAAATGAGATGCTGCATTCTTCCTGATGGTCACATGAGCTTCAACCATTTAAAAGCGTTACAGCATTCATATAATGATTTATTGTTTTTCTTCCTTTTCAATAAAACATGCACAAAAGTGACTTTGTCCAATACAAATAAAACAGATTTTTTAATATAAATTTCACCTAATAAACACCCTTAATGTGTTTATGACTTTATTAAAATGTTCATGTTAATTTTTACTTCTGGGATAATAAGTTATA
The DNA here is from genome assembly GCF_903798145.1 of Danio aesculapii. Classification (NCBI taxonomy): domain Eukaryota; kingdom Metazoa; phylum Chordata; class Actinopteri; order Cypriniformes; family Danionidae; genus Danio; species Danio aesculapii. The sequence continues at coordinate 19,314,117 of NC_079458.1, forward strand.
TCTCTGAACTTTTATAAATCTGTATAACCCTAACAAAAAAAAAGGAAATCTAGATTTGAACTCTAAATTTGACACTAAAATGTCCTTTGTTTTTGTCTTTGTAAATGTATTAATACATTAGCATAATGTAAGCCTTTTAGAAGTAAATATATACACTTTGCACTGCCAGGTGTTTGACCCATACGGGATCTCCACACACCATTGGCCAGATCATACCAGTCCTCCTCTAGTCATCCTCGCTGTTGCTCCCACGACAAAAACAACAGCTTGACATGACAGCAGCACGGTGGCAACAATAAATATGACCCGAGCAGACACTTAAAAGTATTCATTTAGCACATTTGTGTCCAATAATGGGTTTTATTTCTGTATTAGTGATTGCGATCGCGAACGAACCGTTCTGTTTAACCGGATCTTCGAAGTGAACCGGTTGAACTAATTCACCAAATCGAACTAAATCATTTAAAACGGTTCGCGTCTCCAGTAACGTTAAGCATGTCAAACAACTTATTTTTCACACGCCCCTCTGACTAAACCAATATATACTGAGTTATTCAGTTATTAGAACAGTACACTGAGATCAGATTTGAGAAGCGGTTAAAAAAATGTAGCATATCTTTGGTTGAGTTTTTATTATAAAATATTTATTCTGATGATTTTGAATCTTCCATCTAATAAGTATCTTAATTTACAAAAAAAAAAAAACAACAAACAAAAAACTAAAAATAATACTGAAATTATTAAAAGCTAAACTAAAACTAAGCAATTTCATAATATAAAAACTAATAAAAACTAGTACATCTGCCTCTAAATGTAATTAAAACTAACTTTGAGACGAATTTGAAAAGTGAAACCAAAATAAAAACTAAAACTAATGAAAAATCCAAAACTATTATAACCTTGCTATGGATGCCAGTGGCCGACATTCTTCAAAATATCTTCATTTTGGTTCAACAGAAAAAATACTCATAGACGATTTAAAACCATGAACTGTCAGTTTAATGAAATTAACACTAGTATACCTTTAAGCAGAATATTTCTACAATGGCTTTTGGTTAGCTGAAATGCTGAATCATTTGTCCAAGATGACTGCAGTTTTAATTCCCAGTGCAAAATAAGCATATTTATTGCATTCATTCATTAACAGTTGAAGACCAATGGTTCATGCTTGCTTAAAATAAACACTTGCATTGTGTTCCCCCCCGAGCTACAGAAGTTTTACCCCATGAATATGTAAAAAGCTTATTGTTTTCCTTTAGGGAAAGATAAAAATGTTCATAACTGTAAACAATTACAGCCTCTAGAAATTCTATGTGCAAGAAATGGAAAGTGAGATATAATTCATTGCGGTCAGCAGCAGTTTACATGCTTTCTCAAACCCATTCTTTGACATTTCTCCAGTGTAATCTTTTTTCACTGTTCCAGCAAACTGTTCTCTAACTCAACCTCATTTTCTTCCTTTCTTATTATAAACGAACAAAACTCAATGTTCCTTTAATTCTTTTTTAACTGCAAGATTTTTTTCTTCCTTATTGTACTCCATAATAAGTGTAAATCATTCAGTATGGTGGTAAATAAGGATTAATAAACTTTTTAATTAAACCGAAGACATTATTTTGTGATACTGAAGAAAGTAGTTAGGAATCTCTTTGATTTGCTGTAAGCCCCAGGCTAAACGACTCACTGTGGTTCATTGATTAATAAGAATAATTAATATCAGCCCTCAAGTTGGTGTTTGCTTCAAGGGGCGCAAGTGTGAGAACAGCACCTGTCATTTCCTCTAAACAACAAAACCGCTGTCTGACGGCGGCAGGAGAACTTGAGCAGATGAAAGGAGACGTCTGGGTGAGGCTTGATGGTTGGAAGACATGCTATCAGTAGATTCACACAGTCTTCTAATCCTCTGAACAAATACAGTTCTTTGGTAAGCAGTTGAAAAGGAGGCTCCTTTCAAATCTATGACTCCATTATTGAAGGATAAAATGTAGATGAGATGCTTTATGGCAACCTCGTGTTTTAAAATCCGTCATCATCATCATCAGTTGGATGGGATTGACTGGCTTTTGCATACTTGGATGGTGTTTGTTGATGGTTTATGAATGACAATAACAAGCTAATTGTCTGGTTGTCTTATTAGGTGCAGCTCATTTTGGTCAATAATCAAAAGATATTCACTTAGACATGAAAAGATTATGTAAAATAAATAAGCCATTTTGGGCTGGGAAAATATTTTTAAAAATTTTAAAAAATGTATTGCAGTTACATATACTTGCTGGCCACTTTTATACCATGTACAAAATAAGAGAGAATCAACAATTAATGGCATTCGATGGCATTAGGTGTTCGTCCTCCATTACGTTTAAAGAGATAGTTCACCCAAAAATGACATTTTAATGACCACAGAATCACTATTAGTTACCGTTTACTCACACAACAGAAGTGGATCTTCTGTTGAACACAAAAAGATATTCTGAAGAATGTTGTGAAAAAGCTGTTATTGACATCCATAGTAGGTAGAAAAAAATATTGTTTTATTTCCAGCATTCTTCAGTGTCTTCCTTTGTTTTTAACAGAAAAAAGAAACCAAAACAAGTTTGGAACAAGTGGAGGATGAGTTAATGATGACAGAATTTTCACTTTTGGGGGAACTATCCTTTTAAGTAAGTTATGGGGAAATGGTCATATGATTTATGTGGTAAATTAAATAACAAAATGTGAAGTTATGATGTACATGGTGCAGTAAATGTAATAATATTGTAAATAATGTTTAGACCGATCATTTTGTGTTCAGGACTTATTGTTAATACATTTGTTTTGACACTGAAGACTTAATTAATGACTTCAGAAACCTTCATTTTACATTTTTGTCATGTTTCAAAATATTATTAGTGTTGTTTTGACCAGTTAAATTAAGTGTTGGTAGGCATAAAAGACAACACAAACAACTTCCCCAACTGCAGTAAAGATGATAGGAGGCAGTGTATTCCAGCATATGCTTGTGTATTTCCATTTTGTTAAATCCAGCATGGATTTGTGTGAAGGTCATGTCCACGCAAGACGTGCATTTTGAAACAGCTGATGGCTGGAAGTTCTCCAGTTTTTCTTCCTGAGAAATGTAAACATGTCAACCAACACAAGTTGAATAGAAAAAGAGAAAACACTTCTGCCAAATTCATGACCACATAAGGTTTTATTTCCTTCTTATAAAAGGTCTTCAGAAAGTTTCTATCCTTTAGCCCTTCCCCTTACCTTCGCGTTCACGTGAAGGGGTAGGGGTGTCCCAATTCTCTTCAACTTGAAGGCGCGGGGCTAAGGGGAAGTAATAGATACCCCATGAAATGATAGATTTCTCAGAAGAAAATTTCTCAGAACAACGGGTGCACACGGAAGTAAGGAAATACACAAATTAGTATTTCTTTTATCATTATTACGAATTTTTACAACAAACATGTGTGTTTTAATACACTCATAACGTCAATCGTGTTTTACAGTCATGCTTTAAAAAAATGCTAAAATAAAAAAAACAAATTTTGCTATCTATAATCCATAATAATAACACCTGTATAGCAGTTCCAATCTGACACTAGATGACACTACCCTATGAGGCTGGCAATTAGTTTTTACAGTGTCTGGTATAACGCTAATGTTGTTTTCTTGTGTTTACATAGATGAATATGGCCACAGTGTAAATAAACAGTACTGTTAAGATCTTATTGCCACATTAGATCATTATGATAACATGATATCATTGCCCTCAGTGATTTCCTGAAGAAAAATACAAAAAAATAATGCAACAGGAATAACTATGGCATTCGCGGTCGTCGATCTCAAATGAAGCAAGAGATCCTGATGACATATGATGACGTGTGCAGGTGTTGCAGTGGTGTCCCATTTCTTAAGGGTACATTTTGAAGCACTTGCCATTCACACAATGTTTCAAGGGCCAAGGGGAAGGGGAAGGGGTACAGAACTCGAATTGGGATTGGGCCTAAATGAATTGTTGACATGATGTTGCATTTTCAGTGTCACAAACAACAAAACATTTATGTAATTAGCATGTCACCATTTAAAATGCAGTAAATGGATAAACATTTCTGTGTCTTCATTGGACGTCTTGCTATAAAAACTGCTGTGTTATCAGCCTTTTTACATTTTTAAGCCAAATCCCAAAACTGTCCTGTGGTGTGAGTGTCTCAAGTAAAGAGTTCAATATATAAATATAAATATATACCGTATAATCTTATGAATTTAAAAGAAATATAATAAATAATGTTAATTTAAATCAATAATAAATACTTTAGGCCTAAGTTTACAATAGGCCATTTTAGTATGTTTTCCCATAAAAATATTTTTAAAAACATAGGAACTTGCTACATATTGTCATTTAAAACCATGTCCTCTTATTTGACACCATATTTTGATTTAAATCCTTTAAAAATTAGTTTGATTATTTAAAGGACTATATTCAAGATCATGTGACTAAAGCCCATGGCATGCACATGTTAAGTTTTTGTCTCAGGATTTTTCACATTTAACTTCATTGGAAATACTATGCAATTGTTAAGTTTTGTTGTCATTTTGTGGGACACCAAAATGTCCAACAAGTCATGGAGACAAAATAAATCATAATTTCACATAAAATAAATAGCACTATATGAAGATAAGCATTCAACAACGTAGATCGAATGCTCTTAAGTTATTTGTATATCATTAAGAGCTGTTTTTCTTAATTTGTTGTACAATTACAGTGTGTGTGTGTGTGTGTGTGTGTGTGTGTGTGTGTGTGTGTGTGTGTGTGTGTGTGTGTGTGTGTGTGTGTGTGTGTGTGTGTGTGTGTGTGTGTGTGTGTGTGTTTTGCAAAAAATAAGCTTTTTTTACTGCCTTTTGGTCAACAACCCATATGACAACATCTGTCAGTCATCCTTTGGTTGAAACTTGGACAGTTATTGATTTGTTTTGACTGACAATGATCAGATTATATGCGATGGAAACCAAATAATCTGTTGTTCACAGCCTTGCCACATCTATTGAAAGCTCACCGAACAACTCTATATTAGCAGCACCATCTGGATGCTTATACACTTTCCAAGCTTTATAATGTAAGAAGAGGCTTTTCATCCTCATTGTCTGTGTTCATCTATACAGATACACTGCATTTTTGCTTTAAAGCTCAACCTTATGTGCTTTATATTGAAGTTTGTCATCAATAGAACTGTTTATTATTTCTCCAAGCATGGTCTCCTGTTAATATAGAGATCACAACTTTCTCCTTTAATGATTCTTCTCAATAGACCGTCGTGTATCTACAGTACAAAGGTTTGTTTTTGTTGTTGTTTCATTTGAGACTCGCTTTGAATGCCAGGTTTGTTGGCATCGCTTCATGCAGTCTCTGCTGCTCATATTGGGATTTTTGAGAGCCGAAAGGATTTAATGAAACCGTGTGCTGAAAGCTTGCTGTTTAGGAACTAAAGGATGAGATGAAATGGCCTGTCAGGCTTTTGAAGCATGTCAGCTCTGATTCCAGTCACAAAATGGAGAAGTGTAATTATTCGGCAAAACAATATCTAACACGTTTCAGTTTATATCTGGGAAATCCATTCCAACAAGTATCCTTCAATTGCTTTTGAGGGCTTGGTAGACACACACCTGACCTGAAGCAGGTGTTCAGTGTTTTCTTTTCTCATTGTAAATTTGTGGTTTTTCCAGTTTCTGTGCATGTTTCAAGAATAGCTCTATAATACAGTGTTTCTCAACCACGTTCCTGGAGGACTGCACATTTTCCATGTCTCCTTAACAAAACACACCTGATTCAGATCATCAGCTCATTAGCAGAGACTGAAAGACCTGTAATGGGTGTGGCAGACAAAGGAGACCTCTAAAAAAGCAGTGCAGGTGGTCCTCCAGAAACGTGGTTGAGAAACACTGCGATAATAGCATTGTAGTTTATCTGTGTCACACAATATTGCATGTTTAATTGTTCATCGTCTTTTTTTCCAGATTTAAATAACCTTTGAAAAGGTTTAATCTAGTGCATTATCTTTGATTCATTGATTTACATGTACATTACCTGACAAAAGTCTTGTCAACAAATGAGCAACAAATAATGACTTGACTTCTAGTTGATCATCTGTTGAACTGCAAATTCTTCTACAGGATAGCACTCCACATACTTCAGCTTCCACATCAAAGTTCCTGAAAGCAAAGAAGGTCAAGGTGCTCCAGGATTGGCCAGCCTAGTCATCAAACAGGAACATTATTGAGCATGTCTGGGGTAAGATGAAGGAGAAGGCATTGAAGATGAATCCAAAGTATATTGATGAACTCTGGGAGTCCTGCAAGAATGCTTTCTTTGCCATTCCAGATGACTTTAGTAATAAGTTATTTGAGTCATTGCAGAAATAAAAACTTGGATAGGCAACACGACTTTTGCCAGGTAGTTTATCTTTGTTAATGTTAGATACTGAAAGTACAATTTTTTATTGTTCAGATTAGTGCACAGTGCAAAGTTTAACTGAATAACTTTTATATGTTATAAAATTGTAGAAATTCAAATACTTTACATCTTGTCCTTAACATGTTGTTAACTAATATTAACCAATTGAACATTATTGAATTAATAATAACCAATATTATTAAATTACTAACCAATTAAACCCAATATGCACACTATAATAGTTTATGGTACTATTAAAAATAGATACATTTAAAATAAATATTAAAACATAAAGTAAAATAAATATATTGGGAACATATATTCAATAAAATAAATAAATGTATGGTGTTATAATATATATATATATATATATATATATATATATATATATATATATATATATATATATATATATATATATTTTTTTTTTTTTTTTATTATTATTTATTATTTTTTTTTTTTAAGAAATTTACAATGTTTTCTGATGCGTACATGCAATTCTGTCATTTAAAACAATTGATGTAATTATTGATGTAATTAATTGTTGATTTTTTATTTTAGACAGTCAAAAAAAAAAAAAAAAAAAAAAAAAGAAACAATGCAGTTAGAAAAGCTGCCTATATTGTATATGAATTATACTGGCCTGAGTTTGGTTGAAAATATGTTTTATGTATTTTGAAGGTATACAAACGTTTATTGCACAAACATTTTAATTTAATTTAAATACATTTTATTTTATTTTGCTTTGTTTATTAATTTTTTGTTTAATTTAACTTTATTTTATTTCTACACCATCAGTTACTTTCTCATCAAACTTTTTGTGCACTCAGAAAAATAAATAAATAAATAGTAAAATGTAAAAAATAAAATAAATCTTCAAAATCAATTCAACATACAACATGAAAAGCTGTCAGTATTGGCCTGAATTTGGTTAAACATATGTTTTATATATTTTAAAAGTATAAAAGTTCATTACATAGACATTATTTATTTTATTTAATTTTATTTAATTTTATTTAGTTTAATTTTATTTTATTTAGTTCAATTTTATTTTATTTTAATTTTAATTACTACATCACAAGTTACTTAATCTACATTTTTGCTCACTAAGAAAATAAATAAATAAATAAATAATATAAAAAAAATCCCCAGGTCTACAACATTTAGGTAATTTATCTAGTGAGCAGAAAGTCTGAGTCATGCAAAATTCGGAGGACGTTGTCCTGGGGCGTGTTTGATTTGGCATGAAAGGTGGCAGGTATATCAGGGGCAAGACTGATGACCTGTGTCTGTTTGATGTAATACCAGCCAGGGTGAGGAGTGTGTGTCTCCTGGGGTCAAAGAGAGATGAAGAGCTCCTGTCAGCATGCAGAATCTGGCCTGTGTGTGTGTGTGTGTGTGTGTGTGTGTGTTTAATGACCTCTAGGGATGTCTCCTGCTGTCCTGTCGCTCTGCAAACTGCTGACTGTAAACCCACCCACAAACACACACACACACTCCGCCTCAGTCAGTTGACAAATATGTCGTCTGAACTGCATGTTAAACAGAACTCCTTCATATTCATGTCCCCTGCTCCATTTATCCTGAGCCTGCAGTATATGAAGAAGGGGAGACTCACACTGTACATATCAAAGTATTGACATGCATTAGTTTAGTCAATTGATTATCAAGAATTCTGTCAGTTGTTTTGTTTTATTTAGTTTTTATTGATGATTCATAACTCATAACTTGTACTTATACAGGTTGTGTAAAAAAATAAAAATAAAATTAGTCGGCTTTTTTGGGCTTCTTGTTTTGGACTAATACATTGCAAGGCTTAACACTTGAAGAGTGAATTAATTAACATATTAAGCAGCATATTAATGGAAAATTGTATTGGAATTTGTTGTAAGTCGAGTCTTAGCACTTCATATGAGAAGGGCTGTTACATATGAAATATTGGTAGCTGTTTACTGTGTTTTTTTTGGTTGGGGGCTTGATGTTCGCATCATCATTGGATGCATATGCAGTCAATTGGTTGGTGGTTTTCTTTGTTCATTTCACCTGCATCTTCATTCTCTGAGTCACTTGCATCCATTGCATCCATTTCTCTCCATTTTGGACTGCAGCAATCGCATCCTGCACACTGAATAGATGGCCTTTCTGCACTTATGGCATTCTGAAACTAAAAAAGTTTGGGAAAAATGTAATAAAATATGTAAATAACACATTTAGCACTTATAATGTAGAAGATTTACATTTTGCAGACAATTTCAATGCCAATTCAATGGAAATGCTAATCAAAATTCTACTACATTCAAACAATGCTGTCTGTAGGCCTGTCACAGTAAAGCAGCTCTTGTTGTGCGATATATTGTCACAGAAATTGTTACAATAAGCAATATTATTGTTTTTTGAGATCGTTTTATGCCACTGATTATAGAATGTTTATACAACAGCATAATAGCGCAAATAGCCATAAACACTTTCAAATGACTAATGCTTTTCATTCTTAATGTTATTTAGATTCTGTAATTTAAAGGTAAAATGTAAATGTCCTGATAAAATGGCTTTAATGTTATTTATGAATTAGTAAATATACAGTTGTAGTCAAAATTATTAGCCCTCCTGAATTATTACTCCCTCCTCACCCCAGTTTATTTGTTCCCCCAATTTTTTGTTTAACAGAGAGAAGATTTTTTCAACACATTTTCAAACATAATAGTTTTAATAACTCATCTCTAATAACTGATTTATTTTATCTTTGACATGATGACAGTAAATAATATTTGACTAGATATTTTTCAAGACACTTCTATACAGCTCACAGTGACATTTAAAGGTTTAACTAGGTTAATTAGGTTAATTAGGCAGGTTAGGGTTATTAAGCAAGTTATTGTATAACGATGGTTTGTTCTGCTGACTATCGAAAAAAATATATAGCTTAAAGGGGATAATAATTTTGACCTTAAAATGGGTTTTAAAAAATAAAAAAACTGCATTTATTCTAGCCGAAATAAAACAAATTAGACTTTCTCCAGAAGAAAAAATATTATCAGACATACTGTGAAAATCTCTGTTAAACATCATTTGCAAAATATATAAAAAAAATAAATAAATAAATAAAAGGTAGGGGAGATAATTCTGACTTTAACTGTATATTGCAACACCAAAAATTTTTGAGGTCATGTATTGCACGATAAGTCGATATATTGATTATTGTGACAGGCCTAGCTGTTTGAACGGCCTATTATGGTCTCTACTTATCATACTAAAAGGGGCACATAGCACTAACAGGTTCACACTCAAGACAATTCACACCTGTTTATAAACAATACAACAGGCTACCACTCTGACCCAACATTGTTGAATTAGAACACAGACATAATAAGCTTTAAATAAAGTTTGATTCATGTTTTCTAAAACAACTAAATATGTATGTGTTCTAGACATTGTAATAAACACACAACAATATTTAAGGATTTTTACTTACTTAAACGTTGACAAATCCAGACATGCAAAAAAAGGAGATCAGCTCAATGTGAAAATTGGAGTTAGAGTAAGTTCATGGCAGGGTCAATATA
>NC_079458.1:19329112-19379112 GCF_903798145.1 Danio aesculapii
TCGCCACAGCGGAATGAACCGCCAACTTACCTAGCGGATGCCCTTCCAGCAGCAAATATTTTGATTCTGCTAGTGTTTTTTTTTTAAAGAAATATTTATTTAAAATATTGAGTTTGTATCATATTTTTGTACATCCATCAGCCTCTAATACACTCTCATTCAGATTAACTTTTGAAGGGACATTTTTTATCCACTTTAATTATTTTTTTTTAAATGCACAAAAGGTCATGTGCTTAAACAGGCACCCTATTATTTTCATTTCATTGAAGTCATTTTTTAAATTAATCAAAATGCCATGGGAAATAACGAATTACAGTTGAGAGCTGGCCAATAAATCACAGGAAAGTTAGTATAGCATAGATTAATGTATAGTTTAAGTGCACTTCAGAAGAGACTGCATAACCTACTGGTTCATTCTCAGAACAGAAACATATCTTATTATAGATAAAAGCAGGAGAATGGATCGTTTCAATGTGTTAATTGAGCTTTGATTGCATGCAGATTAAGGCTAGATCCTTAAAGGGACAGTTCACCCAAAAATGTAAATTCTGTTTGAATGTATTCATCCTCCAGGTGATCTAAACATATTTGAGTATCTTAACGGAGAGAAGATTTTCTCAACACATTTCTAAACATAATAGTATTAATAACTCATTTCTAATAACTGAATTCTTTTATCTTTGCCATGATGATAGTAAGGCGATGCAGTGGCGCAGTAGGTAGTGCTGTCGACTCTCAGCAAGGAGGTCGCTGGTTCAAGCCTCGGCTGGGTTAGTTGGCGTTTCTGTGTGGAGTTTGCATGTTCTCCCTGCAGAACGTGTGGGTTTCCTCTGGGTGCTCCGGTTTCCCCCACAGTCCAAAGACATGTGGTACAGGTGAATTGGGAAGGCTAAATTGTCCGTAGTGTATGAGTGTGAATAAGTGTGCATGGATGTTTTCCAAAGATGGGTTGCAGCTGGAAGGGCATCCGCTGCATAAAGTTGGATAAGTTGGTGGTTCATTCCACTGTGGCGACTCCAGATTAATAAAGGGACTAACCCGAAAAGAAAATGAAAGAATGAATGATGACAGTAAATAATATTTGACTAGATATTTTTCAAGACACTTCTAGACAGCTTAAAGTGACATTTAAAGGCTTAACTAGGTTAATTAGGTTAACTAGGCAGGTTAGGGTAATTAGGCAAGTTATTGGATGAACAATGGTTTGTTCTGTAGACTATCGAAAAAAATATATAGCTTGAAGGGGCTAATAATTTTGACTGCTTTTATTCTAGCCTTATTCTTATCAGACATACTGTGAAAATTTTCTTTCTCTGTTAATTTGGGAAATATTAAAAAAAGAAAAAAATTCAAAGGGGGGCTAATAATTCTGACTTCAACTGTACATGTAATTTACATTTTTTATGCATTCTCTAATTATTTACTGTATTTATTTTTCAAAACACACCATTTATGCATGAGAAATTTAACATTAAGCAAAATAACTATTCAATTCATATTTATTCAACCAAATTCAAATTTTAAAGTGAAGAATCAGATGCTATAATACGGATGACAATTGGTCTATTACAGTTAGTGAAGCGACTGCCTCTGTGTGCATCCCAGATGTGTGACAGAGACACATTATCTCAATCTTCACCTCTTTTTTTTCTTCCCCAAACGTAATAAAGTTCTGTCAAGAACTGACTTTCTGATCCCCTTCCTCAGAGCCCAGCAGTGCACACCTCATATTTCATATCTTATTCCACACATATATATTCATCCAAGTTGGCTCTCAGTTTCTGAACCCGTCACTCTCTACTTTGTGTTTCCACGTGCTCAGCGCACCAGAAGAGTAAAGGTGCGGAAGAAAAGGGGATTTCTCTCTTGTGACTGTTATATTGTTTTCTCTGCCGTTTCAGCTGACCTTTTGCTTTTTCTTGATTTCACTGAACATGCTGAGTTTTGAGACAGAGACAGAGAACCTGCGTTCGTAGGCCTCACTTTATCAAAATAAATGTCTTTTGAGAATCAATGAATTAAAAAAAGAGAAAGAGAGAGCAAGGCTGCAGCTTTTCTATTCTTTTCGACAATACAGTTTAACAAAATTAACAAATTTAACAAAATGTGTTTATTTTAATATTTAATCACATTATTTTAAAAAATCCCAGAGTGTTTTTGTTTGTTTGGCTTATTCTACATAACAGTCAATTATAATCTTTTAGAAAATAAAATAAAAAACTAGTTGCTGATGACAGGATTTATCCAGCCTGATCTGACGAGAAATGTAAGTATTTTTTACGTTTTGTCAGTTTAGTGGCTAATTCGTATGAATTCGTACAAGTTTAGTCTTACGAAATTGTACGATTTTAAAAAGGAGGCGTGGCACCTAACCCCACCCCTAAACCCAACCGTCATTGGGGAAGAGCAAATCGTACTAAATTGTATGAATTAGATTGTACGAATTTATGCGAATTAGCCACTAAATCAAAAAGTTACGAATTGCCGTGAGATTGAGTTGGATCTGACAGGATTTTATTTTTTCATTTTATTGTATTTAATTGTATTTCATTTTTTTTAAGTTTTAAAATTTGTATTTAATTCAATTTATTTTTTATTTAATTTAATTTAATTTAATTTAATTTAATTTAATTTAATTTAATTTTATTTTATTTTATTTTATTTTATTTTATTTTATTTTATTTTATTTTATTTTATTTTATTTTATTTTATTTTATTTTATTTATTGCTGTTGAGAGGATCTTTGGGATCATTTAATTTGATTTGCCTGTTTCTAGGGCTCAGAATGTATTTGTAATTGCATTGCATTGCATTTCATTTTTTATTTTATTTTATTTTATTTTATTTTATTTTATTTTATTTTATTTTATTTTATTTTATTTTATTTTATTTTACTTTATTTTATTTTATTTTATTTTATTTTATTGCTGTTGACAGGATCTTCAGGGTCATTTTATTTGATTTGCCCATTTCTAGGGCATTTTATTTTATTTTATTGCTGTTGATAGGATCTTCAGGGCCATTTTATATGATTTGAGCATTTCTAGGGCTCAAAATGTATTAGTATTGATGTATTAATTTCATTTCATTTCATTTCATTTCATTTCATTTCATTTCATTTCATTTCATTTCATTATTTTTATTGCTGTTGACAGGATATCCTGGATCAATTTATTTGATTTGCCGGTTTCTAGGGCTCAAAATGTGTTATTATTATTGTATTTAATTGTATTTCATTTTTAAAAAGTTTTTTAATTTAATTTAACTTTATTTTATTTCCTTTTTTAGCCTCACTTTATCAAAATAAATGAGAAAAAATAGAGAGAAAGGCTTTAGCTTTTCTTTTCTTTTCGACACAACAGTTTAACAACATTAACAAATTTAACAAAATGTGATTATTTTACAGAATATTTAATCACATTATAAAAAAGAAAAAAATTCTAGAATAATTTGTTTTGTTTTGCTTATTCTACATTACAGTGAACCATAATTTTTTAATAACAATTATAATCTTAAAATAAAAAAACAAGTTGCTGTTGACTGGATCTGTCAAATTTTATTTTATTTTATTTTATTTTATTTTATTTTATTTTATTTTATTTTATTTTATTTTATTTTATTTTATTTTATTTTATTTTATTTTATTTTATTTCTGTTGAGAGGATCGTCAGGATCATTTAACTTGATTTGCCTGTTTCTAGAGCTCAGAATGATTGTCTCCAAAAATCTATGAATTCCTGAATCAGGGTGAACAGATCTAGCCAGTTGGAGGTTACTCAAGGGTTCAGTGCTGAAGCTGTGAGTTGGCATTTAGTCACTGACATTTCGAGGTGCTGTTTTGTTGTGCCAGTAGTCTAACTTCAGAAGAGCATAAACAACTTAGTACTATTTATTTTATTTTTTTTGGTGGGGGGTGTTTCTGTATTTTTTGTAAAGAATTTAGGGGTTGGACGGTTAGCATATTTTGTCATTTGTAAATAGTGGTTGACAATATGGGGCGATCGATGTCCCGTGTCTGGAGAATCAGGGTGGTTGATGGAATATCAATACGTGTATATATTTATAATAGACTGGCAAACAGCAGCCTCAAAAAGTATTTGGATAGAAACATGGATGTATTGGTGTTGTATAAAAAATGTGCAAACACTTGAGACTGGAACTTATTGTCTGAGCTATTTCACTTTTCTGAAGTTGTATAAAGCTCTTCTCAGGTTCACAGAAGTGGAAACCATAATCGTTATTATTGTTTGTTTTGGTGTAAATTGGAAGTAAACTGTAACTTACTGTAGCTAAACAATGCAAAAATCAGCAACCAGCTGTAATGAGTAAGAATCATCATTTTAAAAGCAAGAGAAGTGTTGTTTTTTGCATTACCTGTAAATGTTATTTTAGTACTATCAATAAATTAGCTTTCTTATTTTTCTGATATGCACATTTGCAACAGGTCACAAAGCAACATCCCTTATTAAATGCGTATTTTACAGATTTAGTCTGTTGTCTGTTGATAGCAGTAGTATATTTGAAATCAGTTTCATCCATTAAATGAAGTTAAATTTAATTTTAATTTGGTTTGTGCTCAATCAAACACTTACTCAAACACTGTCCTGGGCTGCATTTCCCAAAAGCATCATAAGCCTAAGTAGGTCATAAAAGTGATCGTGCGACTGATCTTAATGTTACAGTATGTTTCCCAAAAGCATCATAACTTAATTGGTGTAGATCTACGAGTGCTCTGGAGTAATTATTCAATGTGTCATTCAATCAATCCAAAGTCCAATGTGTATCAAAAAAAGACAAAATGTATCTTTAAATTATCTTTAAATGATTTCAAAGTGCAGTGTGGCTATAATTAAAGGTTTTGGTTGTACTTTATTTTGAACATTATTACTCTCTTTAATGAGTTTATCAAATAAATGATTAAATGACATAAACCAAGAACAGAAATACACATTTAAATTCAATTATAGAACAAAAAGTCTTGCATGACTTGGACGGACACGTACAAAGATGTTTAATGGGCATCTCCTATGCTTAACCTTATATTCTTAAACCTTAAATTCTTATTTTCTTTCTTTCTTTCTTTCTTTCTTTCTTTCTTTCTTTCTTTCTTTCTTTCTTTCTTTCTTTCTTTCTTTCTTTCTTTCTTTCTTTCTTTCTTTCTTTCTTTCTTTCTTTCTTTCCTCATTTTGCCACTGCACCTGTCTTTTAGTACTGTGCATTCTTTATATAGACTTGTCTTGATACCTAGTCAACATGAAATGATGATTATTGAATTAAATGTTCAGGATTTGACTCCATATAAAGTTACATTTCAGCACTTTCAAAATGGACAGTGACTTCTAAGCAGCACTTAGAATAAGATCTCGCACAATCATGGTATGTGCATTTAACTCAAACCATTTGAGGAAACCGATTGCAACAAACCATTTAAGTTAAAAAAAACAATCAAAATGAGTACTGCGAACATAATCCATTTGAGAAAAAGAAGCAATTTGAGCACAGTAAAACCCAATAAATGAAGAGAACTCAAACCAACTGAGTACTGTAAAACCCAGTAAGTTAAGACAACTCAAACCATTTGAGGAAACCGATTACTACAAACAATTTGAGTAAAAAAATGAATCTACATGAGTACATTGAACTTACTCCATTTAAGTTGAAGTAATGAGGTATTTAATAAACTCATTACCTTCAACACTGAGTTCGAAAGTCTTTTCAAATGAGTAAAATTAACTTTCAGTAAATTCTGAGTTAACTACTCATTTCATTTGGTAAAGTTGACTGTTGGGTTTTACAGTGTATGAGTGTTCATAACTACACATACAGAACACTCTTAAGAGCCAAGATACATGGTTATCTGCAAATGCATGATTATCTTTATCATTATTACCATATATTCATGTCTTACCCTTGCAACAGTTGCTACAAACTATAAAAGTCCTATTTATGTAAACAAAGTAAAGGTGTACGCTGAAAAAAATATTAGTTAATTAACAGTTTCCATATTTAGTGATTCACAAGTGTTTTCTGTTTATTTACAGTTATGAATTGCATTATGGGATGTTGATCTCTGCTGTTTAATTTTGATGTTGAAAATTCAACTTTCTTTTTACTAGTTTGAAATTATATAAGAAATAATATATAGCGAAATAAGTCTGTAAAATAACTGAAGATTTACTGGCAGTTTATTATAAGTTTGCAGAGGAATTTACAAGACAAACCCAGACAATATATCACTTAAAACTATTAAAAATGGTAATAAAAGTCACTTTTTTGAACTTTTCCAGATTAAAAGTTGTCCAATAATGCAAAAGCATAAATAAATGGGGCAAATTGTTGATAAAAACATCTAATTTATGGATATTTTTTACAGTGTAGTTCATCCTCCCGAAAAAAAATTGTTTGTCATTTAGTCACTCTCACAAACTTTAGTCACAAACTCTTTCATAAGAATATAAAATATTATGATAAAATGTGTCCTTTAAAATTAACTTGACCTGACCCAGAAAGCTTTTTTTGTGTTTAAACGAAGCCTAATAGACATCTAATAGGTCTTTAAACATAGACATCTTAGCTAAAACAATTTTGAACCTTCATTAAAAATCTAAGAGATGTCTAATAGTCAGCTGGTGACCTACTCACATTTGTAGCTTCTCTGCTATGGGCGTCCAGTGTTCTCCATACTCTGGCACCTCGACTGCAACTCTGCACAAGAAGTTTGACCAGAGGAGAAACGGTCGTGCCCAACCGAGTTTGGTTTTTCTCAAAGTTTTTTTTTATTCTACACTTTCCTTAATTGGAAATTGAATGTGAATGTATGTGAATGTACTGTAGATTATAATTTAGCGTTTTTTATTTTTTTCCTCTTATATAATAATAATAATAATAATAGGCGACACGGTGGTGCAGTAGGTAGTGCTGTCGCTTCACAGCAAGAAGGTCGCTGGTTTGAGCCTCAGCTGGGTCGGTTGGCATTTCTGTGTGGAGTTTATTCTCCCCGTGTTCGTGTGGGTTACCTCCGGGTGCTCCGGTTCCCCCAACAAGTCCAAAGACATGCGGTACAGGTCAATTGGGTAGGCTAAATTGTCTGTAGTGTATGTGTTTGAATGAGTGTGTTTGGTTGTTTAGCAGTGATGGGTTGCAGCTAAAAGGGCATCCGCTGCGTAAAAACATATGCTGGATAAGTTGGTGGTTCATTCCACTGTAGCGACCCCAGATTAATAAAGGGACTAACCCGAAAAAAAAAAAAATGAATAATAATAATAATAATACTACTACTAATAATAATAATAATCATTCCACGTTCGTGTGGGTTTCCTCCGGGTGCTCCGGTTTCCCCCACAGTCCAAAGACATGCGATACAGGTGAATTGGGTAAGCTAAATTTCCTGCAACGTATGAGTGTGATTGGGTGAGTATGGGTGTTTCCCAGTGATGGGTTGCTGGAAGGGCATCTGCTGTGTAAAACGTATGCTGGATAAGTTGGCGGTTCATTTTGCTGTGGTGACCCCAGAACAATAAAGGGACTAAGCTGAAAAGAATTTTCGGATTTTTTGAATTGTTTAAGCACGATTTTCAAAACAGGGCCCATGTTTTCAAAACAATACATCCAATTAGCACAACCACACACCCAATTAGCAAAACACAACAGATCCTTTGCATAATTAAACACTCTTGTAAAAACTATACACTTACGTTTAAAAACCACACGTTTTTACCAGAAGAAACACACGTTTCACTTTTACTATACTCTGTTTGCACGAGTTACACTCTGCTGTAATAAACCTAAAACCCTTTTAGCAATTCTACTTTCCTGTGATTAGAGTAGGCTACCATCCACAAAGTACAAATATAAAGTAAATCCACCAAACACTACAAAAGACCAATGTAGCACACTGAAGAAACTCATCCATTTCTCAACATGCCCAAAACGTTGACGTGGAGATTCATGGTACTGTATCAATATGTAAAGTGGGACTGTCACTTTACATATTGCACTGAAAGTTTACTGTTATAAAAAAAAAACACTAGACATTGTCTCTTTGCCTAGCTGGATCTGGCCAGAGAATTTCATCAACATCGCAGGCAATGTTGTCATTAGCAAGACACCTTGGAAAGAAACGTCTTGAAGGACGAATCCATCCTTGTATTGCTGCTACCTCCATCTGGTCACAGGCCTCCTCCATGGCTTGGATGTGGGGTACCTCAGCATGGAGATGAAGATCATATACCTTTCACCGCCATGCAGGGATACACTTCTATAGGGTTGAGGAATAGAGAGTATGGTAGAAGATATAGGACTGTGAAATGTGGAGATTCCTGAAACCAGTTCTGAACCAGAGCAGAGCGGTGGAAAGACACATGGTCCCAGTCAACAATGTATTGCACATGATCGATTTAATTAGCTGAATTGCTTACTCTTTCTCTGATACTTTCCACCCTGCTTGAAGAACGATGAACTCACCTGCTGCTTTTCATAGTGCTTAAACACCTGATTGGTGTGTCTACAATAAATCAAACAAGTGTTTGCACACCTGATGACTGTGTTGAACCAACTGGTTGGACAGTGCGCTAATTTGACAGTCAGTGCTTTGGTATTGCAAAGAAGTGACCTAATGATAGATTTTTGTGTGTAATGTATGTTAATTGTGCTTAGTGTTTTGCAAATCACTGTGTGTAGAGTTTAACAACAAGTGTGAGGTTGACAATGTGCTTATAGTTGTGCAAATAGGGGCTGAAGTTTTGCTTCTTGAGTGTAGGGTTTTGCTAATAGTGTACTACTTTTATTTTTAGAGTGTAAGCAATCCAAAAAAACTGTAATAATAATATTACATTTTACTTAAAGGCGCCTTTCTGGCAGTTCAAGGACACTGTACAACAAAACAAGAGCAATAAAACAATAAGACAAATAAAATAAAAGTACACACAACAATAGTGCAGATACAATGAAGTATTAAAAGCCACCTTAAATAAGTGAGTTTTGAGTCTTGTTTTGATTAATGTAAGGGAGTCAAATGTTTCTGATGGTAGGTGGTAGTGAGTTCCAAAGCCAGCGAGCAGAGGGAACAGACGAGTGGAATGAGGAAGAAGATCTCAGGGTGCGAGAGGGAGTAGCAATGTAAATGAGAGCAGACAAATATGGAGGGGAGAGATTGTGGATGGCTTTGAATGTTAACAGCAAACATTTAAAATCAATTAGAAAATGAACTGGTAACCAATGAAGCTGCTGCAGGACAGGGGTGATGTGATGTGATGAGAAGAAGGGGTTCTGGTGATGATACGGGCAGCTGAGTTCTGGACAAACTGAAGCTTACGTAAGGATTTATGATTAGACGAAAGAGAAGGGAGTTGCAGTAATCTAAACGAGATGTGACAAGGCTATGAACAAGAGAAGCAATGGCATGAGGGGTAAGAGATAAACGGAGTTGTTAATGTTGCGTAGGTGGAAGTAAGCAGACCCGGGTGATGTTATTGATGTGAGAATTAAAATATAGAGTGCTATCAAGGATGACACCCAGGCTCTTGACCTGTTTAGAGGGATAAATGGAACAAACATCAATAGAAAGAGAAAAAGCTGTCAGTTTTGGAGAGTGCTGGTTTGGTACCAACTAGCAAAACCTCAGGAGGGATTGTAAGAATGTGTCTGGTGCAAATATGCAAAACTGGTCGGTTAAAGTGTCAGTGAGATGATAGAGTGTGTTTTCTACAGGTGGTTTGTCAAGCCCACTCACCGGTGTGAGGCACACTCAGAACTGAACGTGTTTTGGGGTTATCGTATGCTGAGGAGGTAGAGAAAATAAGGGTTTTGGTTTTGTTCATGTGGGTTCACTTGTGTATACTTTCCTTTTATTAAAAAAAATAAAACCATAAAAAAATCACTGCCTGATTGGGGTATCCTTAGAGCGGGCCAATTTAAGTCATATGAGATGAGAATTACATCCCTACATTTAGGAAAAAAGAAAAGATGCAAAATGAGAGGCTGAGAAGGAGAGTAAGGTGAAAGAAATCGAGGGAGAGACAGGGCAGACATCATCAGCATTCAGTGATGAATGGCCCAATTAAGTCAGTTGAAAAGCGCGGCCTCTGTCTGTCACGTCTGCTCTTCAGCAAGACTAAGAATAGCCAATTTAGCCCAACACATACATAAACAAACTACACCGAGCAAACAGCCTTTCCTTTGCCAGGGAGCAGAAAAAAATGCTTTGTGCTTGTGAAAGAAAGTCACTTAACCTTTACAGGCGATGGATTAGACTCGCTCAGGACCGCAGGAGGGGATTTATCTTCTGGAAGTTTCATAGGAATGATTACTGTTTAATGTGACGGGATGGACATCAGTTCAGTCAACAGAAGATTGCAGGCTTCTGATAGGGAGAATAGCTTAGGAGGATATCACTCATTCATTTACATGGGATTGTGGTAATGGAAATTAAGTCACATAGCCATAGTTATGATGCTTCATAACATCTCAACTAAGCTACAGTTTAAAAAAATGACAGCCACTACAATTTTTAACCATATTGATGAATTGTTTCTTATCTGATATCAGATAATTGATGGCCCAAATTGTGTAATTTTAAATGAATCTAAAATACTTAATTATTAAAATACTTAAAACCTAAATCAATCATTTACGGGATACAAGGGGAAAGTGAGAGATGTGACTTTAAGCATAACAATATTATATGAACACACTGACAAATGCATATTCATTATTATATTTGCTAA
The DNA here is from genome assembly GCF_903798145.1 of Danio aesculapii. Lineage (NCBI taxonomy): Eukaryota > Metazoa > Chordata > Actinopteri > Cypriniformes > Danionidae > Danio > Danio aesculapii. The sequence goes on from NC_079458.1 coordinate 19,339,837, forward strand.
AGATTATTATATTTAACAGGGTCATTACATTATTTGTGTAAATAAAGATTACTGTACTGATTGTGTAAATGATGATAAAGAAATAATACAATAAACAACAATATATCACACTATTATTTTAGTTTTACAATAAAAATAATAAATATTGCATAAATTAAATCATATGAATTAATTTCTCAGAAAAGTCCAGGAAATATCAATTGACTGGGTATTTATTTTTAAATTGCAAAAAAAAAAATATTTTATCATTTTACCTGGTAAAACTTTGGATGATATTAATGATTTTTTTTTTAATTGGCCTATTTTATACATTTATTAATAGTTAATTTTATGTGATTTAGACAGCACTTTGTTAAATGTAATGAGTATTTAGTTTCAAACAATTATCAAGATGTGATCAAACTTACAGTAAGTTGTAATAATTATTTGCAATATTACTGTACATTTAGCTATTTGAATATACACTCTCCGGCCACTTTATTAGGTACACCTTACTAGTATTGGGTTGGACCCCCTTTTGCCTTCAGAACTGCCTTAATTCTTCATAGCATACAGTAGGTTCACCAAGGTACTGTAAATACTCCTTAGAGATTTTGGTCCATTTTGACATGACAGCATCACGCAGTTGCTGCAGATCTGTCGGCTGCACATCCATGATGCGAATCTCCCATTCCACTACATACCAAAGGTGCTCTATTGGATTGAGATCTGGCGACTGTGGTGGCCATTTGAGTACAGTGCATTGTCATGTTCAAGACACCGGTCTGAGTTGATTCACGCTTAATAACATGGTGTGTTATCCTGCTGAAAATAGCCATTTGAAGATGTTGCCAACAGATGAGCCTTAGTTTCCTGTTCTTAGCTGACAGGAGTGGCACCCGGTGTGGTTTTCTGCTGCTGTAGCCCATCCACCTCAATGTTGGATGTGTTGTGCGTTCAGAGACACCTCAATTTTAACGAGTGGTTATTTGAGTTACTGTTGCCTTTCTATCAGCTCGAACTAGTCTGGCCATTCTCCTCTGACCTCTGGCATCAACAAGGCATTTTCTCCCTCAGATCTGCCGCTCACTGCATATTTTCTCTTTTTCGGACCATTCTCTGTAAACCCTAGAGATGGTTGTGTGTGAAAATCCCAGTAGATCAGCAGATTCTGAAATACTCAGACCAGCCTATCTGGCACTAACAACCATGCCACGTTCAAAGTCACTTAAATCACCATTCTTTCCCATTTAGATGCTCGATTTTTAACTGCATGTCTACATGCCTGAATGCGTTGAGTTGCTGCCATGTGATTGGCTGATTAGAAATTTGCGTTAACAAGCATTAATATGCTTTGCGTTAATATGCATTGTTTAAAATGGCAAACTCCATTAACTGACTAATAAATGGTGCTATTAGTACAAAATAAATCTCTTTTTATGCCTAGCAGACTTAGACCGCAGGTTCAGCTTATTTGACATGCTAAATAACACACTGTAGAGCACCCCGATAACTAGTCAGTCATGAAGCTGACTGACATGAGCAAGCTTTCAGTACTGTGTGTGTCTGAACAGCCGGTTCAACGACCTCAGATGTCTCTTCCTGGTCTGACAGTGTAACCTGAGAGAGACGGAGGTCTTCACTCAGCCATCAGATCACAGTCTGTGGGGGATACAGGTGGTTTTGCCGGGGGGCTGGAATAGATATTCCCTCTGCTCAGTGCAAACCAATCCATCCCTCTACAATAAAGCACAAAAGTTCATTTTCTGAGATGCCAAGTATGTTAAAGCTGTGTGTACTTTTGGTCAAAGTTATTTGTGAGGTCAGTATCATGTTCTAGACATACTGTATGAATGTTGTGTTCACTTGAATATGCAGGCAAATATATATATATATCTTTTTTCTTAACGCCTCTTTCCTTTATTTTATTTTATGTTGGTTGTTGGTTGGTTACCATTAAAAAAAACAATACTAATACATTTTAATCAAAGCTATCAACTTTTTTAAAGTTAAATTTCCTTCACCAAAGCCAACAACAACACTTTTAGAGCTTTCAGATTTAAGAAAAAAGATGCTGTGATACAGCAGTAGTCTTCAGTGACTATTGTTGAAAGTTCATTTGCTAATTATTTTTAATTGAAATTAAATTCAAAATAATTAGAACATAAGGAGTATAATTTTTTCAACATTTCAAATGTCACTTTTGAACAAATTATTGGCAAGAATACATTAAAAGTATTCTTTTATTTTAGTCAATGAGACGATTTTAGTCAATGTCACGATTTAATAAAATCAACCAATTAAGCAATAGTTAGTTTGTTAGTACCTGTCTCGAAACACATTTAGCTTTAGATTACATTCACAGCTGCCTCGTTTAGTTTGGTTGAATCACACTAGTTTGTTTCCCCGTTTGGTGTGGTTTGTTAGGTGCGAGTGAATGCAGGAATTGCACTTGAGTGTGCACCAAAATCTGACACTTTAAAATGAACACTGGAGTGATTCATTCATTTGTGGTGAAAACATGGTCTGAACTTGACCAGACAACTGCAAAAAGTACTGCAGACAAACTTCTGAAGTGACTTATAGGGCCCTATTATACATAATAAGGCACAAGAAGTGTTTGGCATGAGTTGTTGCTATTTTCAGACCAGCGCAACCCTAATTTCCACGTTTTGCACCACACTGTTTAAACAGCAAATCCATTTGTGGCACTTTGTGGACTCATGGGCATGCAGGTCTATAAAAGAGGTGTGTTAAGGCACATTGTTGGCGCGTTGCTATTTTGAAGAATTGATATAGACCTCACCGGTGACCAACTGAAAGCTGGTCTAAAGTCCAGCGCACAGTTCATTAGTTATGCACTTGTGCGGATCCAAACGCTTACACAGATGAACAAAAAACAAATCTTTGAGCTTAACAAATGAAATTAAATATCTAGGCTATTGGATGTCTTGATTGGAGTGAGTTTCCACTGTTTCCTTACTCCACGAAAGTAAAAGAGTAAAGAGTAAAAGTAAAGTAAAGAGAAAGTAAATGGAGGTGGCTCATTATTTATCCTCGCCCTGCAGATGGTCTGTTTAACTGTTTTCTCGCTAGTGAAGCATTCAGTTTTTCCACTTACAAAGTCCACCATGTAAATAGCAATTGCGCCATAGCGCGACGCTACTCACTCTTAAAGGAAATGGGGGATGAGACTCTGATTGGTTTAATGCACGTTATGCTCAAAATACACCCATAACTCCTCAAGAGAATAAGCACAACCCTGTTAGTTCATGCGCCAGGGCGCAAAGTATATTTCTCTGTCCTTAAAATAGCAAAAGTGGATTTGGACACGCTCTTAATGCTTTTGCACCATGCTCTTTAGACTTTGTGCTTAGATCGTTTAAATAGAGCCTTTAATGTGCATTCGCCATTTCCAGTGCATTAAAATATTGTTTTCAAGCTGAATCTGTACTTAATTGTAGAAGTCTATGGTTCTTCTGAAGTGGTGTATATAAACTATTTAAATATACGATGAGCGGGGAATCTGGGATGTAGCCAGCACAGTCTCTCCAAGCAAACGTCCTATTTCCGGGTTTTCCTCCTTTCTTTGTTTACTTTCAGGAGATCCGTTGGAATATTCACACATGTTCATTCTGACCAATCAAAAAGCAGTTTAGGAATTACATTAAATGACACTTTTTGCCCACGTGTGATGTGGATGTTGTCACGTCACTGCATTTTTGTTAGTTTCAACCGATTTAGACCCGATTAATCAGCACAGTGTGAAGAAAATCCAAAACTGTTTAAGAATACTATAATGTATCATTTGTTGAACTTGGTCTGGACCAAATGAACCAAAACCACAGATGTGAAATAAGCAAGGGACAATAACCGCTCTTACCGTGGTTAAGGTTTACCGTGGTTTGGAAAAGTCAAGGTTTTAAAACCGCTAAAATCTTTTGTTATACTGTTTCTAAGGTATATGTCAGGTTTTTTTGATGTGTTGTAAAGAAATCAGAATTTTTAAACTAATGAAGAGAGTGGAAGGCAGTAATCAGGCAGCCTGACATGTTTACCGGTCCAAAATGGGGAAAATTATTTTTTAGATTTTTAACCCAGACATTTAAAAAGAACTTATTTTAAAGCAGTAATCATAATACCGTGAAACCGTGAATTTTTATCCAAGGTTATCATACCATCAGAATCTTTTACCGGCCCATGCCTAGTGTGAAAGCACTCTTGAACTGTCATCAGGAGCCAAGGTATTCATTTCATTTTTGTTTTGCCTATATGTGTTTTTGACTCTCAGAGTGACAGTTATCATTGGCTCACACTTTTAGAATTACCAAATATTAGTTTGAGCTAGTGTTAGCCCGTCGTCTTGTAAGGATGTGTAAATTGATAGCATATTGTAGGTTTTTGAGTGAACTATCCCTTTAACTAACAGAGTCTTATTGTAAAGCCTTACCGTGAATTCTAAAAGCGAACGTCTCACTCCCTTTGCATTCAGTTCGGAATCTTTCCTGACCATCTTCTCCAGCTCATCTGTAAGGATGGAGAGATCAGAAGAAAGAGAGGAGGCTTATTAGCCGAGAGGGTGACAGCGCACTTGGTATGCATGAGAACAGCGAGAGTAACCTTTTATCAATCAGCTTTCATCACTGACCGGCCCTACTGAGGGAACACAAAGCAGGCGGTCAGCAACATTTCACTCTTCTCGTTTTCCCCCGACTTGTTGCTGCAGCAACTAAACCTCTGAAAAACCCCTTGCTTTTATGAGCCTTAGACTGGCTTAGTTAAACACCATGCCATCTCTCATTTACTTCCCCTCTATAGCCAGACAGGTCGTTTAGACGTATGCTCTGAAATATAGTGTCCTTTGATAAATAATGAACGCACTGGAAAGGCCGGAGAAGCAAAATGGCTATAATACACATGGGTCTCAATTGTATTCAAACACACATCTTTAGATAAATGGCTCCTCCTCTCTCAGGAACGCAGACTTCCAGGCTTATATTGATGTGGAACAGACAGTGAAAGTTCGCAGGCTTTTTCAGCGCCCAGGGATGGATGGAGGAGGAGGAAGAATTGAGGCATTTTAGCGTTTCACCCCAAAGGCACTCCAAATTCTTGCCTGGTCTTTGAGGTGCAGGGCACAAATAGTCCTGCGAGATGGGAGAGTGATTAGAGGGAGGCTTGCTTTGGCAGGCTGGATGGTGGGCGGGACGTTCGGTGATGAAACGTTGCATAAATAATACCAGAGGGGGGCGCTGGGTCTCTGTTGCCATGGAGACCTTTGTGGCTGGCTGAGTCTGTGTTGTGCGCGAGGTGCTGGGAAGCTGCGGCTGGCAGAGCGGCCGCGCCTGTAATGACTTGAGGAATTTCTCTAATGGGAAGAGCTAAGTGGAAGAAGGATGGTCGACGCCACGAACTGGCTTTATGCTGATCTCTGACGTGTGCTGCGAGATGAGGTGCGGCTGATGTGTGTGAGAAAACGCGGTGTATTGGAATGTTGCTGATTTAAAGGGTAAGTTTGAAGTTTTTGAACTTATGCGTGTTTTGGTTATGTCAGTTGAGGTGTTTGTGGAAGTTGATTTTCTTGTGGACGTTAGGGTTTTTGCTTTATTAGGTTTGGGATGATACATCAAAGCAACTACATACAATTATGTTGTTTCCAGTAGTTTTTTGGTTTTAATTGGTGGATTCCAGTCGCTCTTAACTGTTTGGTGTCATTATTTTATTTTTAAAGGTGGATTTTGCATTAGTTTGTGTTTAAAGCATTATTGCACTTGTTTTCTTTGATCAACAGGTGCTAGTGTTATGCAGCATCTGTTTACCTTGCTTCATTGTGAAGTTAATTTGATTGATTGAAATATCATTAAAATGTCATTGTTTGTAGGTTAGCACTGTGTAATACATATGGTAAAATAAAAAATCTATTTTACAGATCTCTTTTTGTCACACTTTTGCAATTGATGAAGTTATTTTATAATAATTAAATAATATTTTATTCATTCATTCATTCATTCATTTCCTTTTTGGCTTAGTTTCTTTATTAATCAGGGATTGCTGCAGCGGAATAAACCGCCAACTTATCCAGCATATGTTTTACGCAACGGATTCTCTTCTAGCTGCAGCCCAGCACTGGGAAACACCATACACTCTTGCATTCACACCCACACATACATTACGGCCAGTTTAGCTTATTCAATTCACCCATAGCACATGTCTTTGGACTGTGGGGGAAACCGGAGCACCCGGAGGAAACCCACACAAACACAGAGAGAACATGCAAACTCCACACAGAAATGCCAACTGACCCAGCCGAGGCTTGAACCAGCGACCTTCTTGCTGTGAGGTGATCATGCTACCCACTGCACCACCGTGACATCTTACTCTTCTATTAATAACTGAAAAAAAATTAAATAAATAAATAAAGTTGCATACACTCTCAGAAATAAACGTACGCGAGCTGTCACTGGGGTGGTATCTTTTCTAAAGGAACAAATTTGTACCTAAAAGGTCCATAATAATACCTCAAGGGTACATATTAGTATCTAAAAAGTACAAAAGTGTTCCCCTTAAAAATTTTAGGTACTAATATATACTTTTGAGGTACCAATATGGACCCTTTAAGTACAAATGTGTATCTTTTGAAAAGGTACCACCCCAGTGACAGCTCACGTTCTTTTATTTCTGAAAGTGTAGGGACTCTATGGTGCTTATACAGGTCCTTACGTGTCTGCCTGAACATACTTCCCATTGAAAGTATTACTTCAGATCCTGGATTTGTTAAAGATATTATGTGATAACAGAGCCAATCTATGATAACTGGCCATGAATACAGTCAATCAGTGTTTTTGTTGATGATAATGCCGTTTGCATTGAGTTGCTTTCAAACTGAATATGAAATTTCAACTAATGGAAACTTGGGTATGATGGGAGAAACACTGAGTAAAGACCAATCGTGCTCTGTTTTATTCTGGTTTAATTACTGATCTTGCATTTAATGTTTACTGGAGTTTAATGTTTAATGTTGTGGCTGAAGACTAAGTTGACCAATTCTCTTTCATTGCTTACTTCATCTCACCTCATTTTCGTCCGCTTTACGAGGGCTAGGTCACGGGGACTGCAGTCTTAGGAGAGAACCCCAGACTTGCCTTGGGGTATTGAATGGGAGGAAAACTTCTGTTTCAGTGTTTTTTTCTTTCTCTAACAAAACTTTGCATTCACTCTCTTTAAATTATTTAGCTCAACTCAATTCATCTTTATTTCTATAGCAAGTCCCAAATCAAGCAAGCTGGTGGTGCGACAGTGGCAAGGAACAAACTTTACCAATTGACAAAAGTGAAGGAAAAAACCTTGAGAGAAACCAGGCTCGAGAGAAATTTAGTGAAATGCAAATCACGAGGGAAAGCTAAATTATTGTTATGAAGCGGACAGGAGACAGAGGTAAGGAAACGTTAGGGTGTTTATTAAATGACAACCAGGAGCACATGAAGGATAGCCAGGAGGATCAGGAATGATGTTGGGGTCTTTTCCTCCGTGGCTGGGTAACAGGAATACACGAGGATGGACAGCACACACCAGATACAGCTGACAGAGGATGACACAGACTTGGAAGGACTGGAAGACAGGACGATTCGGGAGGACCAGGAAGACTAGGAGGAATACAAAGAGAACAGGTAAGTAAATCGTTTGTTTTAGCTGAGGATGACTACGCTGAGTGGTCGCTCAGTTGTCCGCTTTCGTCGAGACGAGCCCGGACAATGAGCGACTGGAGTGCTGTGCTTTTATCTGGTGCTCGTGAATGTGATGCAGCTGTGTGCTCATTAGAAGTCAGGTGATGGTGATCTTCGTGAGTGGGGGTCGTGAGAGCCTGACCAATCCATGACAGTACCCCCCTCCCCAGGGCCCGCTCCTGAGGGCCGACACCTCCGACGCCGTGGTGGTCTCCCTCTGCCTCTAGGCGCTGGGAACTCAGGGTGGCTCTCATGAAACTCCACCATGAGACTAGGATCGAGAATATCAGCTCTGGGAACCCATGTCCTTTCTTCGGGGCCGTACCCTTCCCAGTCCACCAGGTACTCCAACTGGCCACCACGACGTCGGGAACGCAAGATCTCCTTCACTGCGTAGACGGCTCCTTCTTCTAGGAGCAGTGGAGGAGGGGGTTCCTCTTCGTGGTCAGGCTCTGTGGAGGGAAGAACAGGATCGTGATAGGGTTTCAGGAGTGATACGTGGAATGTAGGGTGAATACGGTAGTGAGAGGGTAATTGTAGTTTGTAGGTGACGGGGTTAACCTGTTCCACGATGGTGAAGGGACCAACAAATCGGGGACTTAACTTGCGAGAGGGCAGTCGCATGCGTATGTCCCGGGTGGATAGCCACACCTTTTGTCCGGGTGTGTATCTGGGTTCTTCAGACCTTCTCCTATCGGCGGTTACCTTGCTTCGACGGACTGCCCTCTGCAGATGTTGATGAGCCTCGTCCCAGACTCTCTCGCTCTCCCGGAACCAGTGATCCACTGCGGGGACATCAGATGGTTCGCCATCCCAGGGAAAGAGCGGTGGTTGGAAGCCCAGGACGCACTGGAATGGCGTGAGTCCGGTGGAGGGTTGCCGCAGTGAATTTTGGGCATATTCTGCCCAGCCCAAATACTGGCTCCAGGAGTTCTGGTGACCACTGCAGAAGGTCCTCAGGAACCGTCCCACCTCCTGAATCTTCCTCTCTGTCTGCCCGTTGGTTTGGGGATGATATCCAGAAGAGAGGCTGACGGCCACACCTAGGAGCTTGAAGAAGGCTTTCCATAGACGTGAGATGAACTGTGGACCTCTGTCCGACACAATATCTTCTGGAATACCAAATGACCTGAAGACTTGATTAAAGATATTGTCGGCAGTTTCAAAGGCTGTGGGAAGACCTTTCAGAGGGATTAGTTTGACAAACTTTGAGAATCTATCTACTATGACTAGAATACAGGTATTACCTTCTGACGAAGGGAGGTCAGTGATAAAGTCCACTCCTAGGTGTGACCAGGGACGGTTCGGAATCGGCAAGGGATGGAGCTTTCCAGCGGGTAGATGACGTGGGCTCTTGGATTGGGCACAGTCCTTACAGCCCTGAACATATTGCCTCACATCCCTTGCCATGTTTGGCCACCAGAATCGTTGGGATACTAGCGAGAGAGTATTGTTGATCCCTGGATGTCCAGTGCCTAGCGAGGTATGTAAGGAGTGGATCAGATCTACCCGGTGTTCAGGTGGTATGAACTGCCGATGAGGAGGGCATCCCGGCGGAGCAGGGGCTTCCGGAGTGGCAACGACTGGAGGAGCGTTCCAGGTGATCGGACAAATGGAGATGTGTTCGGGAAGAATCTTCGTTGGGAGTTCTTCATGATCGTGATGCTCGTGTAAACGAGAGAGAGCGTCTGCTCTTAGATTCTTGGGTCCTGGACGATAGGAAATGGAGAAATCAAAACGTGAGAAGAAAAGTGACCATCTGGCTTGACGTGGACATAGTCTCTTGGCCTCTTTGATGTATTGGAGGTTTTTGTGATCTGTGATCACCTGGAACGGATGTTTGGCTCCCTCCAACCAGTGACGCCACTCCTCCAAGGCTAGCTTGATTGCTAGAAGCTCCCTGTCTCCTATGCTGTAATTCTGCTCCGCCGGGCTCAACTTCCGAGAGAAATAGGCACAGGGATGCAGTCGGGGCGGTGTATCATGATGTTGAGATAATACTGCCCCGACGCCGGTGGTGGATGCGTCCACTTCCACCACGAAAGGAAGATTTGGGTCAGGATGAGTCAGGAGTGGGGCCCTTGTGAACTCCTTCTTAAGAAGGCGGAAGGCTGCGGCTGCTTCTTTGGTCCACTCCAGTCCTTTGGGTTTACCCTTGAGGAGATTAGTGAGAGGTGATGTAATCCTGCTGTAGTCCTTGATAAACCGTCTATAAAAGTTAGCAAACCCAAGAAACCTCTGGAGCTCCTTAATGGAAGTGGGTTCTGACCAGGATAGAACAGCCTCAATTTTCTTCCCATCCATACGTATACCGGTGTGGTCAATGATGTATCCCAAGAAATGAATCGACTTCTGGTGGAATGAGCATTTCTCCGCTTTGAGGGTAGAGGTGATGTTCTCTCAATGTGTGTAGGACCTCCGCAACGTGTTGGCGATGTTCGGCCTCACTCCGGGAGTAAATGAGGATGTCATCTATGTACACTATTACACAGTGGTGAAGAAACTCCCGGAGGACTTCATGAATGAAGTTTTGGAATACGGAGGGGGCGTTGACCAGACCGTAAGGCATGACCTCATATTCATAGTGGCCAGTAGGGGTCACGAATGCTGTCTTCCATTGGTCCCCCTCACGTATTCTTATCAGATTATACGCGCTGCGGAGGTCCAATTTAGTGAAGACTTTAGCTTCTCGGAGCTGTTCCAAAGCGGCTGGTACCAGAGGAAGGGGATATCGGTATTTTACTGTACCGTTATTTAGGACCCTGTAGTCGATGCATGGACGCAGCCCTCCGTCCTTCTTGGCCACAAAGAAGAAGCTTGAGGCGGCTGGTGATTTTGAGTGACGTATGTACCCCTGACTCAGAGCCTCCCTTATGTAATCTTCCATTGCCTGATTCTCTGGAAGCGAGAGCGGGTAGATCCTACCTCTTGGCAACTGGGCATCTGGAACTAGGTCGATCGCGCAGTCCCATGGCCGATGCGGCGGTAGCTGGGAAGCTCTCTTGGGGCAGAAGACATCATGAAAGGAGCTGTACTCCTTAGGAATGTGGATAGACTGCTTCTCAGGAGGGCTCTCGACCGATGTTGCAAACAAAGAAATGGGGTTCCGACCTTGAAGAGGGAGATTTGGAAAACAGGCAGGTGTACATCCAGATCCCCATTTCTTTATCTCTCCTGTGCCCCAAGAGATGATGGGATCGTGCTTCACCAGCCACGGGCGCCCTAGAATGATGTCCATATTTGCACCCTCCAGAACCAGAAATTGAATCCTCTCTTGATGTAACAACCCCACTTGAAGAAGGATGTCTTCGCATTGTCGATGGATACGGGTCGAAGATCGAGTGCACTGGGTTATCGGTTGTATCTGGTATATATGCGAGGACGCCTCAGTACGGAGGTGGAGTTGACGACAGAGGGATTGGGAGATGAAGTTCCCTGCTGACCCGGAGTCGATGAGGGCTGTGACAAGGAGAGAAATAGAGGCAGTAGTTATTTGTACGGTGGTAGTAAGTGGTTTACATTGTTCAATATTCGTACTGAATACACTCACTGAAGTCCGAATGGGACGAAGGGGACACTCCATACGGGTGTGTCCACTGACACCGCAGTATAGACACAGACCCCGGGTCAGCCTCCTCTGTCGTTCCGCTGATGTCAGTCTTCCAGACTCTATTATCATGGGTTCTGGTTCTGGAGAGGCTGTTGACTCAGGCGATTGGAGGAGTGCAGACGAGGGGGGTGATGGTGTCCTGTTGATAGGAACGGAGACGATCGGAACATCGGAGAGAATGTTGGATGAATCTCTCCAGACCCATTGTATCATCTAATGTGGCCAGTTGGATTCGGAGAGTGGGTTCCAAGCCGAGCCGGTACGTGGTCAACAACGATCTCTCATTCCATCCACTTGCAGCTGCTAGAGTGCGAAACCGGAGAGCATATTCCTGTGTAGATAGAGTACCTTGCTTTAGATGATACAGCTGCTCTCCAGCGGCTACTTCCCCATCAGAACGTCCAAACACCTCTTTGAAATACTCCGTGAAGGTAGTGATGGAATTCATGACCGGCCCGGCTTGGTTCCAGATCGTCTCAGCCCATTTAAGTGCAGGTCCAGAGAGTAGAGATACGATGTAGGCGATCTTCGACTTATCTGTGGGATATAGAGAAGGTTGCATTTCGAATATGAGGGAACATTGTAACAGAAAACCATTGCACTCCCCCGCTCCGCCTGAGTAGGGCGCTGGTCGGGCCATGGGACTGGAAGGAAGGGCCGAAGAAGAAACTGTGGAGGCGGAAGTGCTCGGTGCTGGTGGTGCGTTGGAAAGTGGAGCTGGTGGCTGTAGAATCCGCTTCAACTGGTCCACCAGCTCTTGAAGGTGATCGGGGGTGCTCATGTTGTCGTCGTTATGGGTCCGGGCTTCTGTTATGAAGCGGACAGGAGACAGAGGTAAGGAAACGTTAGGGTGTTTATTAAATGACAACCAGGAGCACATGAAGGATAGCCAGGAGGATCAGGAATGATGTTGGGGTCTTTTCCTCCGTGGCTGGGTAACAGGAATACACGAGGATGGACAGCACACACCAGATACAGCTGACAGAGGATGACACAGACTTGGAAGGACTGGAAGACAGGACGATTCGGGAGGACCAGGAAGACTAGGAGGAATACAAAGAGAACAGGTAAGTAAATCGTTTGTTTTAGCTGAGGATGACTACGCTGAGTGGTCGCTCAGTTGTCCGCTTTCGTCGAGACGAGCCCGGACAATGAGCGACTGGAGTGCTGTGCTTTTATCTGGTGCTCGTGAATGTGATGCAGCTGTGTGCTCATTAGAAGTCAGGTGATGGTGATCTTCGTGAGTGGGGGTCGTGAGAGCCTGACCAATCCATGACAATTATTAGTTTTGCCAATGGTTTGTATTCTCACATACATACACACACACAAACACACACAAACAAAACCCATAACCACCCATTTAAATTGATTTACACAAATTAACAAACTTGCTTTTTTTTAATGAGATGGCATACACATATTTCTTGGTGTTCTCACACACACTTATAATGAGATGAGGAGGGAATACAAAACCAATATTTAAAAAATGTAGTTAAAAACACTATAAAAATAATATTTTTTTGGAGAATTGTGAATATTGCTATATCAAATATATTGCCATTATTATAAATTCTGATCTGTAAAGTTCTATACAGAACGCAGCCACCCAGCAGCATCTTTCTTCGCTTTAATCAATGACAATGTATCCTCTAGTTCGCAGGATGTATCCTCTTCAAACGTGCCAATCCTCACTGCACATATGTGAGAAAAAGCAAATCTCATGGGAGAAGTGTGAAGGCTGTGTGAGAGAAAAAGAGTTTAATTTGTGGTCTCTTGGTTTGTCTGGTGGCCGAAAGCCGGTTGGTTGTGATTAAGTGCAGATGAAGAGAGGTGTTTTGGGATTGAGAATGGATAAGGAGTTGTTTTGGTGTCTGGGAAAATGTGCTGGCGGAACACACCATCATCTAATTCAGTCCACAAATGGCTTTCAGAGCTGGATCAATAAACCCTGCTATTGTACGACCCCCGTATGCATGTGGTTACGGATCAGACCCCCATCGATTCTCCTGCCCAGCTGTAATTAAAACAGGTACGGGTGACAAGAAACCCCTGCTGAGGAGAATCTGATTGCTTTCTGAGTTGCTTTTTTTTATCATTTGCTTCCTGGACCGTTTCTCAGCTCTAATGTGCAGCCGGGAATATAACACTTTGGGGCCCTCCACACCTTTTTTCGTCCTTCTCTTAGTGCATTTGAAGAATTGGGAGTCCTTTGAAGGCTTATCGTTGGAAGAAATACCTGGCTTCAGGCTCTAAACTTGGCTGCCTGGAGGGGGCAGCTTGGGGCTCGCCGTCTAAGTGATTATATGTGCCGTCCAGTTGTGGAATAGGTCTTTGTTGGTGCTGATCGTGCACTTTTTGTCCCAGCTGGGGTGTTAGTGGTGATTATCATCTCTCATGGCCGGGCGGAGGTCTGCCTGTTTGATTTATAGCCAGCACTTCACAGTTTCACAAGTTTCTCAATGGAACTAGAGTTTAATCTAATCAAAATAACATGCTTTTAGCTCAATTTAATTACAGAAAAGCATAGGATGTGCCCACTGTAGGCTTTTAAAATATTATATTGAGTGTAATTAGTGGTTCTTGCAAAGGCAGATTTGGCTTATAAGGTTTGGGATTTGTACAAACCCCAAACACTTAATATTAGTGTATGTTAACTCTTGACTTTTCTTAAAGATAATTAACTTTTTTTTTAAATTGGATTTAAATCCACCTCCAAAGAATACGATTGGTGCAAAACGACAGCAGCCATATCTAGATCATTTTGACCTAAATCCACTGCTGTTAATGGAAATGGGAATACAATATACCATCCTTATTTATGTTGTGTTGAATTCATATTCTTTTAAAGTATACTCCATTCAATATCATACCTGACACGTGCTTGACACATGCAGTAACCATAGCATGTTTCTATGTTTAAATGGAAAGAAAATATAATTTAGTTTATGTGTAATTAATGTTTATTTTTAATGCAATCCTTTATTTGTGTCAGGCTTAATAGTGATTTTGTGATTGAGCATTCAATTTTACTATTTTTTTAATACCTCATCATTGTTATTGACTAATAATGTTAGTTTTCAAATGCAACTTGTCTTTAACAAGTTAATGTCTTTAATGTCTATTAATGTCTTTAACAGACCAAATGCACCTGTAGACAAACAAGATGGCAAATTGCTGTCTGCCATTGTTTTTCAGTACAGAGTGAATTGGACTTTACATGACAAATTGTTTACAAGCTGTCTTTGTGACATTATTCAACTGTTAAAATAGCCATTAAACAGCTATATGAGATATACAGTTCATAAAGTACTGTGCTCCACTATACGTCCTGATCATGTTCATTTTAAATGTACATTAGAACACCTTAGCAATTGCATAGCAACATGCCAAAATACTCAGAGCACATTAGTTACCACTAGTAATTACCACTAGACATTAGTAATCTACTTACTGACCTTATTGTAAATAAGACAATATTATGGTTAAAGAGTTCACATAAGCTGCATATAGAGTATTCCTTTCATGTTATCTGATCACATGCCATCCAATAGTCCCTCCAGAATTTCGTGTCAACATAAAGCTCATCTTCATTTCAATACACCATACAGTTTTGGGAGTTTTAATTTTCTTTAATTATTATTATTTTTGGTTTTAATTTTTATAATTTATTATTATTACTAAGTTATTATTTGTCAGTTTATTATTTATTATGTTATATGTGTGAACAGATAATGGAAGATAAAATTCTGGGCATGATGCTGTTTTGTTTTCATCAAAATGTTGACCACTGCCATGGCCTATTCTGGTGTATAATGAGGCTATGGTTAATGATTCATTTATGTACATTTCTTTACAGCATTTCCATAGTTTGACTTAAATATAATACTCTTCATTTTAATTCAGTTTGTGTTTACTTTGATTTAAAGAATGAGATATTCAAAAAAATTCAACCCAGGCTCATTCTGAAAACGTAGTCCCGAGGACGTTTCTGGAGACCGCGAAATACGTCCCGGGAGGTATGTATTTTTGCAGTTTTTGGTTTTCGCAAATCCGCGAGAGGCCGCTGTGTGCGCCTTTTTGGCTTCTCGGACGTCTCCCGTGAGAGCCGTGCGCCAGAGCTGTTCTCGCCGAACCCACCAGAGGCCGCTGTCAAACGAACGTCTGTCTGTCCGATTGGCTGAATGATTGACTGGGCGACCGGCCAATCGGCCGGCCGACTCACCCTCCTCCTTCCCCGAACCCAACAGATTTTACAGATCGACCTGCCCGCCCTAAACCCAACCAACAATTTGCAAAAGCCGTCCGGAAAAAGAAAAACCCTCGTCCAATTATTTTTATTTTATTTTATTTCACGTTTTCGGATTTTACCACACTTTCACCCTGTTATGAACCTCTTCGCTTTATTTCTTGGATTCTGTTTTAGTCTTACCTAATTTCTGGAACCGCTCTTCCCCGGACTCGAACCCGGTCAGCTCCTCTCTGTGTCTCAAGTTCGCCGACGCCGTTCGCTTAAAAAACGAAATGCAGCCATACGTACCTTCGGCTACATAATTTGCGGTCTCCAGAAACGTCCTCGGGACTACGTTCTCAGAATGAGCCTGGGTTGAAAAAATTCTGTACACACGGAAATGTAAATCTGATTATTACACAGATCTCTGGAATATTTGATTCTGATTGGTCAATCATGAATATCCAAAGTATGTTAGTCCTAGATAACAGTGGCTAAAGTTATAACACAGATTGATCCTGGTAGTTTGAATCATCTTTAAGTGGGTATATTCAAGCCCAGACTCACGATGAAATTTAACTTACTGAAGTGTTGTCAGAAAAGTGGCTAACTCGTACAAATTCATCCGATCTCATTCTTATAAAAAATGTATGATTTTTAAAAAGAGGCATGCCTGACAATTATAAAAAAAAAATGTATAAAAGTTTTACTTCACACCTGTTCGACTCAATAGAATGGGTCTGGCAAATAATGTTTGGTGGAAATGTCAAAAAGAGAGAGGCACATTTATTCAATGTGTTTTGGACAAGTTCAGCCTTTTTTGCCCAAAACCCTAAATAGTCTGAGGAAATGGCTTGGAACATAAATAACACTGCCATCAAGGGTATGCTTACTGGGAGACACATGTAGGGAACAGATGTCAAAACTTACAAATGAAAAGTTCACAGTGATCGTGGTGGGGATTTTAGTGACTGCTAGAGTCATGTTAAAACACTGGAAAAGTCCCAAAAAATGTAAAGAATGGGTCAATATAATGACTATAACAGAACGCTTACTTTACAAATTACATAATAAGGACAAAGCAAATGTCCCTGTGTGTATTCCAGCGTGGGTAGACTTTTGGTCTCATTTGACGATGTCACACAGTTGTAACATTTAAAATTACTCACCAGGTTTTCTTTATAATATTGTACTTTTGTCTATATTAACCACTGTATACATCCTAGCTTTACATTTAGTAGGCCTGCCAGTGATCATTTGTAATATGTGTTTGTATTATTTTGTCATGTACCAGAATTAAAAAAGGAGACATGCCTTCAAAAACCAACCCATACTGAACTTTACAAATGAGACAACAAACAATATGAATAATATGAGTTAGCCACTAAATGAAAAAGATACAAATTGCCATGAGATTGTGTTGGTTTATTCATATTCATATTTATCAACTCAGCTGTCATGTTGCTCTTTTTGACTGTTTGGCACCATCTTGTGATTGTATAATAAATAGGTCAGTGTTGGCTGCTTTCAGCCATTTCTTTTCTTTCCACAAGCTGTACATTTATTAAAGTACTAGTAAATTATTATCACTCAGATGAGTGTTTTTGCCTAATTCTTTACTTTTGTGGCAAGTAGCCATGTAATAGGCATTATAATGCAGATCTAGGTGGTTGTTTTTGCAAATTAAAGCTCTAGATGTACATTAACAATTATTTAACATCTGTATTGTGTTAAGAATATTGGGTAACACTTTACTTCAAGGTGGTGTTCATAAGACTGTCATGAAACTTTTATAATCATTATGACACATGATGAATATGAATAAGATTTTATGCATACTTATGACAGCTATTATTTGCCATTCACTCAATTACGCCTATACAAACATGACATTATTTGGGATGTCTTTGTTATGACAGCTTGACATCCACAGATTTTCCTTGTCTGCATAATGATGCTTAATGTGAGCTTGCTAACTGACCGTTGCCTGTTTCCTCTTTTTCTCAGGAAATCCAATTTGAAAGATTAACTCGGGAGCTGGAGGCAGAGCGTCAGATAGTGGCGACTCAGTTGGAGCGATGCAAACTGGGGTCTGAGGCAGGTGGCAGTATGAGCAGCATCAGGTAATGCTAATGTATTGTGTGGGATGTGTGCGCAGGCTATCTAATGCTTCAACAAGTCTCTATAATGAGAACATGATGTCTGAAGGAGGGAAATGTGTGCTTATGAAAACGTAGAGAGTGTTTTTGGTTTTTATATAGAGGGGTCAGAGAGAGGTTTAAGGAGAGACACTGCAGCCAAAAAATAATAAATCTTGCAACTGTCAGATTTTTTGTACTACATGTACATTGTGGTTTTTTTTTTTGTCTACTGTAAAGAAAACACCCAGAATACAATTTTAAGAGTACTTTTGTCACACTTTATCAAATATTTGCTGTAGATTTCAATTGCAATACATATTTTAAAGGTAATTTGTTTTTCAAAATATGATTTTTTAAGAAATATCTATTAATGTAGTCAGCTGGGAAAATATGGTGATTTTTTTTGCCCTTTTCACATGTGTCTTGCCTTAGCAAGTCATTCTGACTTATATTGTGTTTTACATGCAGAACCTTGAGTTTATATGTGGAAGAAAGTGTGTGTGGATCCCCATGTTGATGTATCTAAATGCTTTTTTAGCCTTGTGTACATGTGACCTTTTTTCACATGAGGGCATCTGGGTTAAACTAGTTTTCACAATTGTAGAACAGGTTTCTTTCATGCCTTGGAGAGGCTCATAGACATTTACTGCATGACAGAACCCCATCTGAGCCCCAAACTCACTTCTGCACACACGTCACTTACAGTAGCTGAGCAAGAACATACAATAGACTTCTAATGTTTATTATAAAGCTTAAAGAATAGCAGTTATGTATGTATTTTTATATTATTATTATTATTATTATTATTATTATTATTATTATTATTATTATTATTATTATTATTATTATTATTATTATTATTATTATTTAAAAGAGTCTTACAGTTGAAATCAGAATTATTAAACCCACTTAGATTTTTTTCCTAAATGATGATTAACAGAGCAAGGAAATTTTCACAGTATGTCTGATAATATTTTTTCTTCTGGAGAAAGTCTTATTCATTTAATTTTGGCTACAATAAAAGCAGTTTTAAATTTTTTTATAAACATTTTAAGGTAAAAATTATTAGCCCCTTTAAGCTATATATTTTTTTCAATCTAGTCTACAGGACAAATCATCGTTATACAATAACATGCCTAATTACCCTAACCTGCCTAGTTAACCTAATTAACCTAGTTAAGCCTTTAAATGTCACTTTAAGCTGTATAGAAGTGTCTTGAAAAATATCTAGTCAAATATTATTTACTGTCATCATGGCAAAGATAAAAAAAATCAATTAATCAATTAATCAATTATTAATCAATCAAATGAGTTATTATTATGTTTAGAAATGTGTTGAAAAAAATCTTCTCTCTGTTAAACAGAAATTGGGGAAAAAATTAACGGGGGGGGGGTAATAATTCAGGGGGTTTAATAATTCTGACTTCAACTGAATATATATGTTTTTTTATAATAAATTAAATAAATTATGTTTGTTAGAGTATGTAATATAATTTTACATAATGCTGTACTGTATAATAAATACATAAATTGGCAATGTATTATGTAATGTATACATATGTATGTATATATATGTATATATATATATATATATATATATATATATATATATATATATATATATATATGTATGTATGTGTGTGTGTGTGTGTGTGTGTGTCTAATCTTTACTTAACCGAGTGTGCCATTAGCTTCCCCAGCATTCAATAGCAATTAACATCATTTAGCTTTAGTTAACATTCCTCACACTTGTTAATTATACACAACTCTTGACAGTTTGACCTTCCAGGCGTCTCTTGTTGACTTAGAGTTTCTTGGTTTCAGTAAAAGGGGAAGTAAAAGGAACCCTGAAGGTCTTTTCCTCTGAGCTCTTTTATATTGACTTTCAGCGGCAGTGACTCTCAGATGGCGGACAGCTTCAAATAACATCTTCAGCTTCCAAAATGCACTGTATGAATATGTTTGATCGTTAAAGGGGACGTATCATGAACATCTGTGTTGAAGTGCTGTAATTTCATCCCTGTTCATCTTCCAACCCAGAAAACGTGAAAAAGAACAGCCAAGTGGCTTTGTTTTTAAAGCATTTTTCTGCAAACAAGTGGGGAAAAGAAGACAATCAGATTTATCTTCTCTAGTGACACTGGAAAGAGATGTTATTATGTATAGCAACCCTTTAATCGGCCCGTTTCCACCCATAGCACCACTGCAGCAGGCAACATTTCTGTTTACTCACTGTAGCAGCTGTAATTTTACAATGTCTAACAAAATTATATGTTTTTATTATAATTACAATATTTAATATCAAGATATTATAATATAATATAATTATTTTTATAATGTTTTTTTAATGTGTAATTATTTATGCACTGTATTGTCAAGATGGAATTTATGCTTTTTTTGTAAATATAAGAAGGTTGTACCAATAACCTGCAGACATTTTTTTCTGCACTTTCTCATAATTTCTGCACTGAATTTTGTAAAGAAAAAAAAGAAAAAGTAAAATCTGTGGATTTATGTGGTGTGATTTTGGGAATATAGTAACTAGACTACATTTCTCAGTAGCTATTTCTCAGTGGCATGGCGGTAGCGTCGATACTTTCTAAATCAAATAGCTTTTCTGTAGCGAAGCAATTTTTTTAGGCAAGAAGCGCAGTATCGTCCTCACAAGCTACATTTACCAATTGCGAATCAATAAGTGACGGCTCTGACATTCATGGAGCTGTGAGGCCGGTGTCTAGCCCATTAAAGTAAATCTATATGAGAGCGAGAATGAGGATTTCTTCTTCTACCTGTTTTATCTTGGTCGACAACAAACTTTTTGGTGCGTTACTGCCACCTCTCGCTCTGTTCGATGATGTCGCCTACCAACTAGGCTAACACCTAGAAATGATGGAAAGATGACTGATATATATATATATATATATATATATATATATATATATATATATATATATATATATATATATATATATATATATATATATATATATATATATATATATATATATAAAACAGCTGGTTTTATTGGATCTTTTGTTTTTGCTGTTATATACTATTATTTGCTTCTGTTAGGTACAGCATATTATTTGCGGTAAATAATTGAACTGAACATTTATGCCACAAATGTTTCATTGACAATTGTATTGATCACTAAGATATGATTTGACTTGGATTGAAGTTGCTTTGATTTAAAAATGAAAACTGCAAAAATAGCTTGGATGTATTTTTTTATAGCAATATATATTTTTTTTATTGCAACAAAAAATTGCTTTTGCCAAGTAGCTTTTAGCATAGCTTGCTACATTTCCCAGAGGGTAGCGTTTAGTGTGTTTAAGATACATTTTAAGTATAGCTTAGCTCACTACATTTTTCAAGTAGCTTGCTCAACACTGCCTATAATAGACCGAAAATGTTGCTTCACAAACTGTATTGTAAACAAATCATATAAACATTTAAATTGTAGTTAATAATATCACTGAAATTATTATAAAAACTGGATAGCAATATATTTACACACATTTACATAAGTAAAAATATAGACTCAATGATAGGTGAAAAAATCTGTGGAAATCTGTGGATTTCTGTGTGGGCAGATTCCGTGTGGGTTAATATTTATATAAGGTAAAGTTTATAAGATAACTAATAAGGTAATATTTATATAAGGCCAGCACTTGTTTTGTTGTTTCTGGACTGTCAGAATAGCATGTAAAGGCTCTGCCTTCTTCTAGCAAACAGCAGCAGATTTGTATTTAAAGAGACTTATACAAAATGACTTGTTTTTGCTCACACCCAAATAGGGTAGTCACGATACTGGAATTCAGTACCAATCTGTACTGAAATTTTAAAACATCCATTTCCTTAGAACATTTGAGCATTGTGGAGCACGTTCTTAAACACTGCTGTTTTTAAACACTGTCATTGTGTTCACATGCTCAACAGAAATGACTGCGATTGGCCGTGAAGGTCATCGGTTCACCGAACTTACCGCTGTTTACTGCGTGTAAACACATATACAGGGACACAGGAGCGTTTTGATCAGCTGATTTGTCCATAAGCTGACATATGAGCGATCTGCTGATGAATCGAGGCTTTAAAATGCTCCAGTGTCCCGCAGCAAACAGCGATGAGTTCGGTGAACCCATGACCTTCACGGCAGATCACAATCATTTCTGTTGAGCACGTGAACTCAATGGCAAATCAGCGCTGTTTTAGAACGTGCTCCACAGCAATCAAATTTCAGCTGGAAATAGACTTAAAATTTTACATTTCAGTACAGATTAGTATCGATTCGAGTATAGTGACAACCCTACACCCAAATGCCAACAAACTTAACAAGCTGTAAAAAATTCAAAGATACATTCTGGGGACACTAAATGTTTCTTTTACATCTGATGAAAAAGGGCATAATATGTCCCCTTTAAAAGGTTCATTGGTAGGACTGTGTTTGCATGTGATTGTGCAAACCCATAGAAAGCTGGCCTTCACTTTTACCACACATTTTCACTCCCTATTCGCATATGTCTATTATGAAAGGAATCAGCCTTTAACAGGACCGATGAAAGAAATGAAGTCCTGCTGCGCACAGAGTCTCAAAGTTACCAGCGAGAGCTTGTGCGGGAATGAAGCCATAATGTTTCACTGCTACATAATATTGATTTAGTCTTTTAATTTGCCATAAGTGAACTATTCCACAATAGTAGACTTTTGTTCAGTGGATGACTGGGGAGAAAAACACTTATTGAGACTTGTTTGCACATAGTGTTGCTCAGTTTGTGGTTTAGGTTACCATTGACTTGTATGCAACAAATTAAATACTTAGTCAGTAACACTCACTTTGAAGTTGTAAGTCATTCTGGGACTGTTTTTTTTTTTTTTTTTAATCAAATCCTCTTACATCAATTCCTCTGTTTGTTATTTTTTTACTCAATCATTTTAATTATATTATTTAGTATTCCAATTTTTTATAACCCCAAGAATAGGCTTATTATAGTGAATATAATATAGTTAAACATTTCAAATATAATATAATATAATATAATATAATATAATATAATATAATATAATATAATATAATATAATATAATATAATATAATATAATATAATATAATATAATATAATATAACTGGAATTGTACTGTTAAAAATAAAGTATTTTTGGACGACTCGGTGGCTCAGTGGTTGGCACTGTTGCTTCAAAGCAAGAAGGTTGCGGGTTCGAGTCCCAACTGGGTCTCTCTGTTTAAAAACTGTAATAAAAAATTGTCACAATATGAACACATTAAGAAACAAAAGGCCTGACTGTTTTGTCTTTAGTTGTGTGTATATGGTGTGTGTTTTACCATCTGTTGCATATTGTTGGCTTTGATACATGAGCCAGTGTCGGCTAGCAATGACTTATCAGCCTGACAGTGTGAAGCATGAACAGACTGGAGATGCTCTTACAGTAGACCGGCCTTCATTGTCAAATGAGTCTCCTGGGGATTCTGGGTAGAGTTGATAAAGAGACACTCGGCTCACTGGGCCTCACAGTGGGGAAGAGGCAGACTTGCATAGATGCCACAAAACCACAAAATATGGCAAGCCATTTTAACTTTGAACGTACATTAACATGACTGTTTTCAACTGAAGCCATTTTGATGTATTTGGCCTTTCACTCATAATCTTTTTAAAATGCAAACGATCAAAAATGCTGTTGATTTCTAGAATTTACATTTTAAAGAACACCTATTTTACCCCTTTTTCAAAAGGTTATATAAGTCTTTTGTGTCTCCAGAATGTGTCTGTAAAGTTTCAGTGCAAAATACCCATCAGATTATTTATCAAACCTTTTTAAATCTGGAAAAGTTGAGCTTTTAGGACATTGTAGCTGTTTTTGTTGCCTTTGCCTTTAATGCAAATGAGCTGGTTCCCACATGTGTGTCAGAGCCATAGAGATCTGTCTGTAATGCTCTGATGCGTGTAGCCTTCACGTAGATAAACAGCACAGTGACAAACAAGAATGAAGCAGATCTCCCTTTATACAGTAAGAACTTTCCCAACTGTTATTTGATTTATTCGTTGTGGAGTTAATTCAGGCCTTTCTGCAACGATGAGTCACACACAATGTCGTTATAAAGTTTGCGCTCCTGATAATAGATAGTGATATCAAAGAGCATACAATCACCAAGAGGCGACACTCTGTTGCTATTTGGTAAACAGACACTAGATGCCGCTAGTGTCACGCAGTGGCCATTTTGAAATGAAAATTCCAATAGGAAAACAGCACGGATAACTAACATTAGACAGAATGAATTAAAATATTGGGCTCTATGATACACCCGGCGCAAGGCACTACGCAATTGTTGTTTGCTAGTTTCAGCTTGCCGCAAGAGTCGTTTTGACGTTTAAATAGCAAATGCATCTGTGCTCATATGGGCGTTCTGGTCTAAAAAAGGAGGCGTGTTGAGGCGTATTGCTTGCGCGTTGCTATTTTGAGAAACTATACTAGATTGTTCAATAGATCAGAACAAAGCTGGTCTAAAGTCCAACGCAGAGCGTGTTAGTTATGCGCCTCGCTTACACTTTGCTTAATACAGACAGGATGTACAGCAATACGCAAATATCTTTACATATGAAAAAGAATATTTAAAAAAATATTTAGGATATATATAGGATATAATAAGGATATATAGAATATAAATATAAGGGATTAAAATATTACAAAACATATTATTTTCTAGCCTACATAAATATAAAAACCACTGTCTCCATGCCTTCTTCATCTCAGGGGGCTTTTTCAGTTTATTTATAACAATTTGCTTTTGTATAATGTTATTATTTTTTGCGGTATTATTCATTATATGCATATTTATATTTGTTTTATTAAAAACAAGCTTAGATTTGCCCACCTATCAGGTTTTAGACCATATGGGGCATAGCATGCGTATTAGGATATAACTCAGTATTTTGAACACACTTCTCTATAATTGTTCGTTTATTCGTTTGCTGGAAATTAGAACTGAATTTAGAAATAGTTTTGAAACAAATCTTTGTGCTTAACAAACTAAATTAATTATTTTTAGGTTTATGGATGTCAGTGCATACAACACGTTTCCCTATCCACGAGAGTGAAAGTGAAAGTAAGTAATGAGGAGGCTCATCTCTCATTCTCATGCTGTAGATGCTCTGTTTAACTGTTTTCTTGCTAGTGAAGGGTTCAGTTTTTCCACTTACAAAGTCCGTCATGTAAATAGCAAATGCACTATGGCGCGACGCAACTGACTCTTAAAGAGAATGGGAGATGAGACTCTGATTGGTTTATTCTCAAAACACACATATAACCAATTAAGAAAATAAACTCAACCCTTTTAGACCATGCGCCATGGCGCAAATCTGATTTTTCCATCCTTAAAATAGCAAAGGTGGATTCCGACACGCCCTTATTGCTTTTGCGCTTTGCACTTTGCGCAGGGATTGTCAAAATAGAGCCCATTGAGTTAAATATGAGTTAAAATGAGTACATCCCCTTTAAAAAGTAACATTTTAAACAATATCCCAATGAAAACAGACAATTTCCAAAAAGCTGACAAGACAAAGTTGAATACATCTGAAATCTAAAATATCTGTTTCACATATAACATAAAAGTAAGGTTAACAAAATAACTTAATATATAACTTAATAATAAATTAGGGTGAAGCAAAAATGAGTATACACAACAAAATCTACAACAAAAATTACATTATCTGGTAGTTTGTATGGCCTCCATGATTTTTAATGACAGCATTAAAAATAATGAATAAAAAATATATACAAAAAAATAAATAAATAAATGTGGAGAGAGTAGCTTTTTAAATAAAATCTTTATTAGTCTTTTTTTAGCAAACAACACTGCAAAAATACAATGTACTATTGTAATATAATACTCCAACAAAAAATACTGTTAATCTGCTATCAACATCCCATTTTGAAAGTCATGTAATTTAATTTAACATGTCAGTATTAATATGTATCATGCCAGTGCGTAAACTATTAAAATTAGAGTCATTTAAAGTCATTATACCTAAAAGTGACAGTTTCAAGAATATTAAACATTAAGTCTGTAAAATAAACTATTAAAAGTGCTGATAATTTCCAGTCTATGATTTTAAGTGTTGTATTGTCGTCTTTGAGGTTGTATATCAGCTTTGATGCCCTTTTTAAATAAATAAATAAAAAACAAAGCAGCTGCTTGCCATCGCGACAGCAATAAGATCCAATGGACGGCTGATCACTTTCACCCCAGAATGGCGGAATCGCTGGACGCAGCTGTTGCAATGGAACATTCTATTGAGTGTCGCCTCTTGGTCATTCTAAGCACTTTAGTGTTATTATAACTATTTAAATACATATACTTATACTTATACATATCCTTTGAATAATACTGATTATAAGACTAAATGGCTTGCCATTTTGAATAGGTATAACCTATTGCAAAATTGTACTACTTTTTAATTACTGTAATTTTACTGTAATTAAAGATACAAATAATTTGATTTTAATCACGTTTTTAAATAGTAAATTTCAATTTCTGAAATCAAGAATTATAATTTTAACTATGAAAATGTAATTGTTAACTAAGTTAAATTCATGTCCTGTGAATGATTAAAAGTCAATCTAATTCAATGTTTCTAGATTTTTTTTTTCTAGTCAAAATTATTTTTATTTATAATTAAATTAATTTATATTTATTTCAGTAACTTGATGTCTGTGAATTATGATGTGGCTGTTTACAACAAGAATTGTATTAATATTAATAATTCATATTTGGAAATTAAGTAAAATTGGCTTGCCATACTGAAAAGCCATTACATTAAAATCACTCAATTCTACTAGTTAAAATGCAATAAGAGATATCAAGTATTCATTATTTCAAGATTTATAGATTTATATTTACAGACTATAGATTTATGTGGTGAAAGGTCATATTCTAGGAATGATTAAAAGCCAAAACAGCTTGCCATTCTTAAAAGGTATTACTGTACAAGTTGTGTGGTTTCTTTTAGTGCACTGAATTTAACTCTGCTATTTTCTTAAAGCGTGAAATAAGCTAGAATGTGCCACATCAATTTTTAAAAAAGCATAAAAATGCAAATAAGACACTTTCTGAAATCCAACTCGACTGTAAACATGACCCACATGTCATGTCTAATTGGAAAACTCATAGCCAAAAACCAATTTAAACTGGTGCACAAAATGTTTCCCTTTTGCTTGTATTTCTCATGTGTTTTCAGTGGCAGCGCAGTGAGAGTTGAGTAAACAGAGTGTGATTCATGTGTGTTAATGTGTTACTGCTGTAAATCCAGTCACTCTCTGGCACTGGATCAGTCTGGTTCACGGCTGTCTGGAACACGTCCTGCCCAATAACATGATTACACACACGTACACATACACACACACAAACACAAACACATGCACACACACTTTTACAGCTATCTTTATGGAAACTTCTCATAGACTGAATAATTTTTATACTGTACAGACTGTATAATCTGTCCTCTTTCCCCAATATTAGCCTTAAACCTGAAATACTCAATTCTGTGTCATTTATGAGACGTTTTCATCATTGTTTCACCAAAAAAACAAGGTCACAATTTAGTAGTATTGCTGGACATACTAGTATCCATCATGAAAATAACGTTACACTTTATTTCCTCACATATTTTGAAATGACTGTGGCCAAAGGTCAAATCCTCCAGATTATTTTCTCTTTATAGTCCCTAAAATTAAAGTAATATTCATCTATAATATGGCTGCAGACAGATATGTTATGGGGTTATTCATGGTCTTCTTAAAAAAATAAGTTGTTCATTTTAATAAATTGCCTTTTAAAATTCAACGGATGAACTGTGAGGAGAATAATGACACTTCATTGATTGTTTACAATTTAACAGGCATTACACATCATTTACACAGAGCATTGTGGGGTGTAGGAATACGATTTATATATTTTAAACAGGCTCATAGGTACATTTTACAAAACGCTCAGCATTTGTCGATCACGACTCTCTCATCTCTCTCAGGCGGGATGGTAAAATAATCTGCCTGAATAACCTTTTAGTCTTTATTCTGTCAGGAGACGTGCCTCGCGTTTGACAGTCAATCGTGTGTGGAAATAACTGTGCGGAAAGATAGCAGACATCAGGAACTGAGAGAGACCTGCTTGTCTCAATCAACTGCTGTCTCCCATCAGCTCTTCATTCAGGCAGTTTAGACAGTCCCTGTCTACCTGGACAGCGTTTTTGGACATCAGGACATTTATATAGTGGGTACTGTCATTGAAAGCTGCATTTTTTGGCCATTATATAGAAGGTGGCTTCCTCGATGGCCACCGTGCAGACCCAAAATATTCGGAACTTTGGATATAATGACTAAAGTTTTGTTTGTTTGTTTGTTTTATACAGGAACTATAAACTGTTATATAAAAAATGGGAATACAGCTAAAAATAATCCTAATAATTAAAAGTAACAATGTTCATTTTAATTCATTTGCTTAATTCCTGCAGAAACTGCATGTTCTGCAGGTTGATATAATTTTGCAAAGCAAACAACACAAAATGAGAATAGGACACAGTAATACAATAGGAATTTATTTATGACTTTTATTAGGGATTTATTAATTCATTAATCACTTATTTCAGTTTAAGCTGATTGAGATTTTTTGTTTAATTAAAAAGTTAGAAAAAATTTGTTTCTTCATTTATAATATTTTGATGCATCCTTTTTTTGGATTCTAAAACACAGTTTTGCTAATCAATATTAGAGTTGTTTTTTGTTTGGGGTTATTTGAATATCAATGCTAAAGCGATACTTTTAAAATGGTACTAATGACAAAAACGTTGCCTGAACCATACTTTTGAGCCACAAAATTATGGTGGATGACTCTAGAATACCTTTTCATTTGACAAAAAAAAAAAACATTATTTTAATCATTTTAATTGAACAATATAGTTTGTTTAAAGTACACATTAATTCATATTTTATATATTTTAATTGCATTCATATATTTCTTTTCATTATTTTTTGTTAGCCTGAATGCAAGCTTTGCATTATGCAATTAACATTACATTAGCTTACAACTAACCATTGGAAAGGCTGTCATTAAATCAGTGAATATTTTTTTTCTAGTGTTGGGGCTTGAGCCATCACAGTACATTTACATGGACACCAATACTTCGATTTTAATATGATTAAAAGTCTGCCATGTAAACTGAGATTTTTAATTACCTTAATCTGAATAAAGTCATAATCGATCCAAACAGAAATTGGATTAAGACATGTGGAGTGTGTCTATTTTAGTCGCATCATTGAAGTTCAGCACAGACATGTAAACATCTTAATCAAACTATTACAGACCATGATGAAACACCTTCATATGATGAAGAGTCCTTATACATCACCACCTGTGTGTGGGTTCCAGTGGGCCCCTGATATCAAAACAACATAAAACAAACATGTCGAAAAATCACTGCAATTGCAAATCGATTTGATGTCAAAACCTTGACCTCCATTTGACATCCACACATTGATATCCTTTTGACCACCACAATAACAACACATAAAGTATTATAATACAAGAAGATTTTTATTCATCTGAAATCTTCAATTAAAAATGACAAATTTACACAGGATTTTGAATCACTACATTGAATGTAAACTACCTTGATGTCACAAGAACACATGTCAAAAACACAGTAAAATTTGATTATAGGCAAGGCAAGGTAGGGCAAGTATTTATATAGCACATTTCATACACAATGGTAATTCAAAGTGCTTTACATAAACAAGAATAAAAGAATAAAAAAATGAAAATAGCTAAGAATAAAAATGATTAAAAACAGATTAAAATGTGTTAAATAGGTTTTAAAAGAATGAAAAAGAAAAGAAAGACATAATAGTGCATTCTGTCGGACATAGCACAGTGCTTATTCAGTAAAGGCACAGCTAAACAGATGTGTTTTAAGTCTTGATGTGAATGTCCCTAATGTTGGAGCACATCTGATCATTTCTGGAAGCTGATTCCAGCAGCGGAGGGCATCGTAGCTGAAAGCGGATTCACCCTGCTTTGACTGAACCCTTGGCATTTCTAATTTATTTGATCCTAAGGATCTAAGTGATCTGTTAGGTTTTTATTCAGTGAGCATATCTGTAATGTTTTGAGGTCCTAGGCCATTTAGTGATTTATAGACAAGTAATACTAATTCAAAATCTATTCTTAATGTAACTGAGAGCCAGTGTAATGACCTGAGGACAGGTGTGATGTGCTCAGATCTTCTGGATGTGGTCAGAATCTTGTCAGCAGCGTTCTGGATGAGCTGCAACTGTCTGACTGTCTTTTTGGGAAGGCCAGTGAGGAGTCCATTACAGTAATCCACCCTGCTGCTTATAAAAGCATGAACAAGTTTCTCTAAGTCTTCACTGGAAACAAAGAATCTAATTCTTGCAATGTTTTGAGATGATAGTATGCTGATATATTTAATGTTTTGACATGACTACTGAAACTCACATCTGTCTCCAGAAACAGCAAGATTCTTGACCTTATTTTTGTTGTTTGACCCTTAGAGCCAAGGTACACGTTCACCTTGAGAATGACATCTCTGTTCCCAAATGCAAAGACTTCAGGACTTATTGTTCATTCATTCATTCATTTTCTTTTCGTCTTAGTCTAGTTATTAATCAGGGGTCGCCACAGCACAATGAACCGCCAACTTATCCAGCATATGTTTTATGCAGTGGATGCCCTTCCAGCTGCAACCCATCACTGGGAAATATAGGACATGTTTTGATGCCAATTTTAGATGTCAGTTTGATGTCATTTTGACAGCAAGGTTAGTCAATTGACATCAAATGGATTTGCATTTTTGATGTGTTTTCTGATGTCATCTTGAAATGGTGTGCTTTTGTATATCTATAGCTGTCAAAGTAGGCAACTTACTAATTTATGGCTTCCTTTTGTACTGATCTAAAATGTATCTTCCTTCTTAATATGTGATGTAGATTTGCTGTTTTATATACATAATCTGTATACAATTGCGAGTATGTTGAAGATGTATGAGCATCCTCAGTATTAGTGTGAAGTGCTGCATGTGTGTGTCTTGCTGCAGCAGTTCTGTATCTCTCCAGTTCAGCCTCATCTCTTTCTCTTCCTCCATGTTTTTCTCTCAGTGCCTGGGGAACAGCAGGCAGTGTTTAGTGAAAGGTCATCTCTGAATAACATGTCTGACTCTGTGTTCTCTATGTGGCCGTTTCCCCCAAAGCTTTCAGCGCTGTGCATTTACATTTTTCACCCAAAATTCATCTCACTCACTGCGTATTAAAGTCGGCTGCAGGCTCTCAGCTAAATTTAAACCTTTATGCTATAAGCTACAAAGATCTGTTACAGCTAGTTTTCACCTCAGAGTGTTAAAAAGTACAACTCAAAATTGTGAAGCAAGTTTAAAATAATAATTATGGCCTGTGTAAACACATCGCAACATAATGTTCTGTTGATTATAAGCATTTTATTTTTGTCGCACATCACTTTAAATTGTTGAGCTTGTTAAAGCAGGATGGATTCTGATGGGCTTTTTGTGTTTCATTCATTCATTACTTGATAAAAAGAAAGAGTTTTAGTGACTGCAAAGATATTGTTCCTCTAATCTGTTTAGAGGCGATACTTTTACATTTAGGATGATTTTTAAAACCTTATATATGATCTTGTTCCACAAAACTAGCCATAAGTTTCAATTTTTCGAAACTGAGCTTTTACATGAAAGCCGAATAAACAATCTTCCCATTGATATATGGTTCGTTATGGTAAATAATATTTGAATATCTGAAATGTAAAGGTGAAAAAAATGAAATTTTGAAAAAATAGCCTTTAAGAACTAAATTAAGTTCTTAGCAATGCACATTACTAATAAAAATAAAAATAAAAAAATAAAATAAAGAATCAAAATCTTAACCCATATTTTTTTTTGCTATTTCCAAAATATATACCCATCAAACATATGACGGGTTTTTTGTTATCCAGGGTTGCATATTTAAAATTGTATTATGGGAGCTTTGATAACTTTTGTGAATGTGAAGGTATATTTTGTCAGGTTGGTCATGTAAATGATGCTACTGGGTAATGAGTAAATATAAAATCCAATGTTGCTATATTAATATATATTGACATCAAATGCTGACATTTATTTATCAGGTATGGCAACCAAAATCCAACGAGTTTCATGATGATAGTTCATCCCAGTTTTCTTTTTTTCTTTTGTTGAACACAAGTGTAGGGATATTAAAGAATTTTGGAAACCATAGACAATCAATAAAACAGACAGGATGGATAATATTGGTTAACAGTTTTCAACATTTTAAAAAACATTTTCTTGTGGGGAAAAAAAAAACTAAAACATTTTTATAACAAGTAAAGGGTGAGTAAATGATAACAAAATGTTTGCTTCAATTGTCTTTTTAACTGGATTTAATTTGTATTTAATTTTTATTATATGAAGACTATATATATATATATATGTGGGCAACGCAGTGGCGCAGTAGGTAGGTCACTGGTTCGAGCCTCAACTGGGTCAGTTGGTGTTTCTGTGTGGAGTTTGCATGTTCTCCCTGCATTCGTGTGGATTTTCTCCTGGTGCTCTGGTTTCCCCCACAGTCCAAAGACATGTCGTACAGGCGAATTGGGTAGGCTAAATTGTCCGTAGTGTATGAGTGTGTACAGCTGTTTCCCAGAGATGGGAATTTCTGTACAAATCTGCAAAAAAATATAAATTTCTTAATGTGCAAAAATGGATTGCCATGGTTTGATTTTCGCCAACTCACAACTGAAAGATGTTACAGTATATTAATAGAAGCCATGATACATTTGCATGAATTAAGCTCTTCTTACAGTATGTACAGTAGATCCACTCTTTTGCTTCAGTGCATGTTTACCTCTTGTTTGTTTGTTTGTTTGTGTTTATGGGTTTCACCATTCAGCAACTTTCTCGCTCAACATCTGCTGTCCCAATAAGCTGTGCAGTATGTGTGTGTGTATGTCTGTGTGTGTGGGCTACTCCAGGTCTCCCTTCTCTAAATGTCTGCTGTGACCTACAGAGAGGACATTAAGTCAAAGCTCTTTCAGACTATTTCTGCCAGTTCCTTTCTTTTCTATCCAGTATTTTTAGAGTCGAGATTTGCGTAGCTCTCGGGCTGAAGGCAATGTGTTATTATTCAAATTGGATAATGGGTTGCCAGTCAACGCTCTGCTGCAATAATGTACCGTGGTGAATTGCTTCGCCTGAAAGCATGACTGTCCATTTTGCTTCTGTTGAAGTTCTGCGCGTGTCTTTTAAGCGGCAAAGGTTGTGCATAAAGTGTAAGCTGGTGGAAATCATTATCCTAAAGACCATGTGACTACAGAAAGGAGAAAAGTCAAGAAGGAAGAATTTCCTGAAATGTTATTTTAGAGGAAGTCTTGTTTTTGATGTTATTGCAGGGGTACAAAACTTTACTAATAAACCAGGATTTATTGCTGAAAATGATTGCATTTTAGGAGACTTGTCATCATTTTGCTATTGTGGTTTTGTAGTGTTGTTTATAATCTGTTCGGACTGAAGCGATGGATGCCATATCCAGTGGAAATATGCGGACTAGAAGGACGTTTTGAAGGTTTTATTTTATAATGCTATAATAAGCCTCTTAAAGCCTGTGCGCATAAGGGACTGGGATGACTCTGAACAGAATTACCCGCTCTTGTAGAAAGGCATTATAAGAAAAATTACATCAACAAAGCCCTTCCAAAATTACCAAGCCTAGATTTTTCAATTATCCATCAGTACGCATTTGCAGACAAACAATGACAAGGTACATTAGCTTCAGCAATTTGGCATTTTGATATTTAATTTGTGTTTTATATACAGTATATATGAAATGTAATCTAATGTGTATTTATTTAGTGCACCCGAGCCCATGGGATACCATGGGATTTTTAATGACCACAGAGAGTCAGGACCTCGGTTTAACATCTCATCCAATGGACGGTGCTCACTGACATTATAGGGTCCTCTTCACTTTACTGGGGCAATAGGAATCACAAAGCTGCAATAATAATGTATTAAATTATTTAGAAGTGACTGTATAGTATTTATTCTTTCCATTTCAAATTAATGCTGTTATTTTTAAACTTGGGAAAATAATCTAGTTTTCAAACTTGATAATCAACAGAAAATAATTAATTGTTATTTATTGAGCACCAAATTAGCATATCCGAATTACTTCTTATGGGTCACTTCAGAAACTGCTGAAAATTAAGCTTGGGCATTGGATAAATAAATGTATATCGTTAATAATGATATTAGGACAAAACAATTAATAAATTACAGTAGAAAACAGCTTATTTAGTTGTGGAAAGTTTCATAATATTAACAATTTACCACATCTAGATCAAATAAATGACCTTCTTTAAAAATAAATAAAATACTGACAACAAACAGAAAAGACAAACTCTGACTGACCATGAACAAAAGCACAAATGCTTACTGAATAATAATAATAATAATAATGCTTTTTATTTGTGAAGCACTTTTTCTCAAACCAACAATATGACAGTATAAATAATACAAAACATTGCCATAAATTAATAATCGAAAGCAAAAATCAGTCCAGAGAACCCTTAAAGAGCCCATATTATAGATGAAATAGGGTCATATTTAGGTTGTAAGGGTCTCCAACAACAGTCTAATATGCATGCAAGGTCAAACAACACTTTGATGGTCTTATAATATGCATTTATTTTTACCTAGTTATCCCAGCGACTCCCATATGAATCGTTCAGCGATTCATTTGTACCCAAACCCGTCCTCAGCGCGAAGCTAATCTGCGCTGATTGGACCAATGACAGGCTGCTGCGATTGGTCGACGACACTGACAGGCTTCAGGGCGAGACAGAGTGAAATGCCCAGCAGATTATCAACAATATAAAAGTAGTCACAGCGTACACACGCTTCATAGTGGATTTTGGCTGCCAGTGGGTGAATGTAAATACAGACGATGGACTAGAAAATACTGACGACTAACTATTTTATCAAGCAAAAAGTCCAAGAACTGGCGAGGATATGTCCTAGCAGTCTACTTGCTCTTTTTACACACACGCACACACAGGGCCGGCGCGTCCAGAATAGAGACGGCGCGGCGGCGACACCTCCCTCCCCCTCCGCGTCCTCAGTTACATCCGCGATTACAACCCTAAGATTTCAACCGCGACACCCCCTAAAGTCCTCACTTTACAAACGGGTCCCTTTGATCACCCTTTGCCTAGAGCTTTACCCTATTCAGAGACACGCACACACACACATCAACCTCCTAAGAGGAGACACTCACACAAACGACCGTCCTCAGAGGAGCCACACACACACACATTACACACACACACATAGCTGACTATCCATAAACAAAGCGGCACGCGTCGCGTTTTCAACGTGGCTTTACACGCGATATGAGAATATAAAGAGTTAACCTGATACAGCACACGCGGTTACAAGTAACAAAACACAACTAAATGCATAATTTGCAAGCTAGAGTAAACGAGGCAACACTTTTAATCGCACGTACTTACACTGGTGAAATGGGGGAAGAAACTGATTCATGATCCACTGATCCTTGTTCTGACAGTCTTTACCGATCCTTCCTTTAACAAACTGATGAAGTCTTCTTTGTAAGCAGGTAGTTTCCAGAGGCTCTCGATCTGCTCAAGGCTAGGCTATATGCTAAGGTTTCATCTTTGGGTGAACTGTCAATAATCTCCATCTGCACAGCGTGACTTCATTCTACCGGTGTCTGTGTGTGTCTCTGTGTGTGTGTGTGTGTGACTTTTTTCTGTTAGTGGGCGGAGCCGCATGTTTCAAATCTCCCGGGCTTGCGCGTGCAACTACTTGTGTTTCGTAGCTGCGTCATCGCGAAACACCTAATAACTCGTTATCAAGACGACTCGTTTGAAGCACTATGAGTCGACTCTTTTATAGATGAATCAATAGTTTTAAACACTGTACACTTACAGATTTAAGCCTTAGCTGGATATTTCACTTCACTTAGAGCTGTGTGACACACTACATGGAAGGGCATTTTCAAAAAGCCATAATATGGGCTCTTTAAAACCAACTTTTGCTTAAAAATAAGATTAACAAAAGTGTACAAAGAGTGGCATTGTGGATCAGTGGTTAGCACTGTTGCCTTACAGCAAAAAGGTCGCTTGTTCAAGTTTGAATGTTCTCCCCTGTTTGCGTAGGTTTCCTCCAGGTGCTCCGGTTTCCCCCACAGTCCAAAGACATGCAGTATAGGTGAATTGAGTAAACAAAATTGGACTTAGTGTATGATTGTGTGTGAATGCGGGAGTGTATGGGTGTTTCCCAGTGAGGGGTTGCGGCTGGAAGAGCATCCGCTGCGTAAAAAGTATGCTGGAATAGTTGGCAGTTCATTCTACTGTGGTGACCCCTGATAAATAAGGGACTGAGCCAAAGTAAAATGAATGAATGAAAGTTTACAAATGAAGTATATGCAGTATATACTCACCAGCCACTTTATTAGGTACACATTACTAGGACCAGGTTGGATCCCCATTTGCCTTCAGAACTGCCTTAATCCTTCGTGGCATCGATTCAACAAGGTACTGAAAATATTCCTCAGAGATATTGGTCTATTTTGACATGAAAGCATCACGCAGTTGCTGCAGATGTGTCGGCTGCACATCCATGATGCAAATCTCCCGTTCACCACTTCCCAAAGGTTTTCTATTAGATTGAGATCTGGTGACTGTGGAGGCCATTTGAGTACAGTGAACTCATTGTCATGTTCAAGAAACGAGTCTGATTCTGTGCAAATTGTAGCCTCAGTTTTTTGTTCTTAGCTGACAGCAGTGGCAACCGGTGTGGTCTTCTGCTGCTGTAGCCCATCTGCCTCAAGGTTGGACGTGTTGTGTGTTCAGAGATGCTCTTCTGCATACCTCTGTTGTAATGAGTGGTTATTTGAGATACTGTTGGCTTTTTATCAGCTCGAACCAGTCTGACCATTCTCCTCTGACCTCTGGCATCATCAAGGCATTTGCGCAAACAAAACTGCCGCTCACTGGATATTTTCTCTTTTTTGGACCATTCTCTGTACTCAGACCACATTCATTTGAATCACTTTTCTTCCCCATTCAGATGATCAGTTTGAACTACAGCAGATCGTCTTGACCATAGCTACATGTCTAAATGCATTCAGTTGCTGCAATGTGATTGGCTGATTAGAAATTTGAGTTAACGAGCTGTTGGACAGATGTACCTAATAAAGTGGCCAGTGAGTATATCATTAATTATTTAGTGGCAGATTTCAATTGAAACCTTTAAATTAAACCCTTTTTGAATGAGCAGAAAGAATAAGATTTCATTTCTTGGGCCAAGCAAACAAGTGTGAATAAGTGGATAAGGTCAACATTAATATGCAAATCACAAGGGAAAAAAAGGCTGTAATGGAGCAAAAGAGTGAACTTGACCTCTAAATGAATGCTCTATTGTGTCTAAAACAATCATTTGCATGTGATGAGAGAACCGGAGGGAGAAAAAAAAAGAAGCTAATAGATGGTTTGGTATGAAGCGTTTAGAGGAAGTGTAGAGTGTTTTGGTAGCCGGCTGGTGTAATGAATGACTTTCATTAGCTCGCAGTGGCCTGTGAAACACACAACATTGATTTTTTCCCTCTCTTTCTTCAGGGGATCATTGGACGTATTGGTTAGAGTGTGTGTTTATGTGTGTTTGGCACATGCAGGCCCTCGCAGAACCATAAGGTCAGTTACGGGGTCACATGTCAGCATTTGTAAAGTCCTCAGTGGTCAGCGGTTTCTCAGTGGGCTAATGAGAAGGACTCAGTGTGTGTGTCCTCTAATCTCCTGTGTGTTTTCCCGAGCTGCCCATCACGTGTGGTCAACTGCCAAATGCCACACGCATGGTCACAAACTGGGACTGTCAGCTGCACTGGGCCGCTTTTAAAGGATTCCTCATTTGGGGGATAAAAACTGATGCTCAGATTGGAGGAGATTGGTTTGATGTCGCTGGCTAAAGTTGACAGTCATCTGAGGAGATTGTACCTTCAATTTAGGTATGTGTGTGTGCTTACGTGTATGAAGTATGGCTTTACTTAAAGTGAGTATACAGTAGCCTTAAAATATTTAAGTAAATGAACTATGCATAGTTATAAAATTAAGTTAAATCAACTTAACAGTTCCAAATTACAATGGGCTTTTGAGTAAAGTCAACTTGTAGTCAGTTTTACTCACTTTTCTTATGTAAATTAAATTACATGATGTCAGATTGACGTTATACCTCAACATCGTGGGATATTGCATTTTGTTTGGAAATGAAAATCGCATTGAAGTCAAAACCCAACGTCAGGACAATGTCAATGTCCAACATCAGACAGACTTTGCATTTTGGTTACTTTCCAACGCAACCTAAAAACAACAAAATATCAACATCTAATGAAGTTGTGGGGACGTTACCAATATGACGTTGGATTTTAGTTGCCGTACCTGATGATTAAATGTCAGTATTTGACGTCAATATGATGTTGGCTTAAGATGTTTACTCTGCGTTGGATTTTGGTCACTTTTCAACACAATCTAATATCAACCAAATATCAACGTCATTTCATGTTGTTATCATAGACTAAAAGATATGGACGTAGTATCCGTGACATCACCTATACGTTTCTGAAGAACGCATATGAAGCTACAAGTAGACATTTGTTTGCGCATCATCGCACCAACTGGGGGATACCAAACAAGGGCAAAGAGGCGAAGCATGAGTAAAGCTACAGAGGCCTACTAGCATTTTGCTTAAACGGGCTTTTCTTTAGGAGAAACGCTTAAGACTTCATTACCTGCGACTCGTTTGTGTTCTGACCACATGTGCTTGGTTGTGTACTACATCAATAAAGTTTTAGTCTTTTAAAAACACTGCTGTAATACATTGAGCCACTTAGCATTGTACTTATGACGTTTTTCTACAGGGGGTAAATGCAAATTACTTCCAAATACTTCAAATATAGTCTGTGTTAGTAAATGCAAGGCTATTTATGAAATCTAGGCATAACACTGTATGACAACGTTTCAGATGACTGTTCTATAGCCTACAGCTAATCATTCTGTCAGATTCTGGAGTGCATTACAGGTCTAAAGAAAAATATAGATGATAAATGATCTTATATAAAACAATACATTTATAGAGATGGTATTTAAGTGTATAATTTCACTCACCTGGGAAATGAAGGCAACTTGAATGGTTCATGAGCACAATTAAGTGCATACAGCATGTCATATTTGATCATTGTAGTTAATAATTCCAAAAGGCAACTAACTGTGTAAAACCACATGATGATTATGTTGAGTTCAGCGGCTAATCAGCCGGAATCAGCTGAGTTGATGTGACGGCGACCAGCGAGACCTAGCCACGCCCTTAATTATGCAGACTTAATATAACTCAATATAAATGAATTCACGCCCTCACAGTTGTCATGAAGGGTAATATTAGCTATATGCACCCAAACCATTATTTGTACCAGGCTGTAAACATGTTTTCATT